>NW_028124223.1:0-40688 GCF_965194825.1 Balaenoptera physalus | reverse complement strand
CGTACCTAAGGCCTCGATGTTCGTCCTAATTCAGGGCCTGACACTGTCCCTAACTAAGGCCCTGCTGCCGTCAATATCTAACGTCCTGACACTATCCTGAGCTAATTTCTTGACCCATCTCTTACCAAGGTCCTGAAACTGTCCCTAAGGAAGCCCTGATGCTGTCTCTAAGTGAGGCCTTGAGGCTGTCCCTAACAGAGGCCCTGATAATATCTGTAACATAGCCCCTGAGGCTGATCCTACCGTGGCTCTTATGCTGCTCCTAAGTCATGCCCTGACACTGTCTCTAGCTAAGGCCCTGACGCTAGGCCTCACTCAGGCCCTGTCCCACTCCCTAAGTCAGGCTCTGACGCTGTTCCTACCCGAAGCCCTGACACTCACTGCTCCTAAATTAGGTCCTGATGTGCTAAGTAACTAAGGTCTTGACACTATCCCTAGGTCATTTCCTGACACTCTCCCTAGACCTTAACCCAACCTTCTCTTTAGCTAATGTCGAGATGAGCTAAAGAGATTCTTTAGAACGAGATTCTTTCATCTTCTGAATATAGTTTTCTTCAAAACATAATTTTTATAGTGTTACTAACTTTAAACAAAATGTACTCAACTGCTGTGGAATATTCCTTCATAGGAGCGTGCATGGTTCACTTGTGCATCTGCTTGTGGTGGTGCTCAGGTTGCTTTCAGCTGTAGATCCCCTTATGCTAGCTAAATCCCTGATTCTGTCCCTAAATGAGGCCCTGAATTTAGGTCCGAGGCCGTGAACCTGTCCCTAACTGAGGCCTGGAGGCTCGTCCTAATGCAGGCCCTGACAGTGTCCCTAACTAAGGCTCTGACAATACACCTAACTCAGTCACTGACACTGTACCTAACAAAGGCTCTGATGCTAGTCCTAACTTAGGCGCTGACACTGCCTCTAACTAAGGCCCTGCTGCCGTCAATATCTGAACACCTGATATTATCCTGAGCTAATAGCCTGACCCATGTCTTACCAAGGTCCTGAAACTTTCCCAAAGTAAGCCCTGACGCTGTCCCTAAGTGAGGCCTTGAGGCTATCCCTAACGGAGGCCCTGATAATAGCTTTAACCAAGACCCTAATGCTGATCCTACAGAGGCCTTTATGCTGCTCCTAAGTCATGCCCTGATACTGTCCCTTACTCAGGCCCTAAAGATAGGCCTCACTTCGGCCCTGTTGCTGTACCTTAGTTAGGCTCTGATGCTGTCCATACATCAAGCCCTGGCACTGGTCCTGATTAAGGTGCTCACGCTGCTGCTAACTAAGGCCCCGATGCTCTCAATAACTAAGGTCTTCTCGCTATCCCTTGGTCATTTCCTTTCACTGTCTCTGGCCTGGAACCTGACTCTGTCCCGAGATAATCTCCTGCACCTTATGCTAACTGAAACCCTAATGCTCTCCCTAACTAAGGCCCTGACTACTCCTAACTAAGGCCATGACACTGAATCTAACAAAGGCCCGGAATCTGTCCTTAATATAGGCCCTGCTGCCAGCAATGACTAAAATCCTGACACTCTCCTGAGCTAATATCCTGACTCATTTCTAACCAAGGTCCTGACACTGTCCCTAAGAAAGCCCTGTCGCTGTCTTTAAGTGAAGACATGAGGCTGTCTGTAACTCAGACCCTGAAGCTTTCCCTAACTGAGGCCTTGACGCTGTGACTAACTAGGGCTCCGGTCATGTCTTTAACTAAGAACCTAAAGCTGATCCAACAAAGGCACTGATGCTGCTCCTAAGTCATTCCCTGACAGTGTCCCCAGCTAAGGGCCTGACATTAGGCCTCACTCAGGCCCTGTCGCTCTCCCTAAGTCAGGCCCTGATGCTGTCCCGACCTGAAGCCCTAACACTGCTTCTGAATAAGTCCCTGAGAGTCTCAGTAACAAAGGTCTTCACACTATCCTTAGGTCATTTCCTGACACGATTCCAAGCCTTTACCCTAACCCTATCCCGAGCTAATGTCCTACCTCTTATGCTAACTAAAGACCTTATGCTGTGCCTAATTCAGGCACTGAATTTAGTCCCAAGGCCGCTAGACTGTCCCTAACTCGGCTCGATGCCCTTATTGTCACAATGTTCCATGACCACTGTCATCACAATGCTCCACGCCCTTGTCATCACAATGCTCCATAACCCCTGTCATCACAATGCTCCATGACTTTGTCATCGCAATGCTCCATGACTTTGTCATCGCAATGCTCCATGCCATTGTCATCACAATGCTCCATGCCCTTATCATCACAATGCTCCATGACCCCTGTCACCCAATGCTCCATGAGCCTTGTCTAAAATGCTACATGCCTGTGAAATCACAAAGCTCCATGCCCCCTGTCATCACAAGTCTCCATGACTCTTGTCATCACAATGCTTCATGGCCCCTGTCATTCAAAATGCCATATGACCACTATCATCAAAATGTTCCATGGCCCTTGTCATCACAATGCCCCGTGAACCCTGTCATCACAATGTTCCAGGCCCCCTGTCATCACAATGAGCCATGACCCCTTTCATCACAATGCTCCAGGTCCGTTTTCAGCACAATGCTCCATGACCCCTGTCATCACAATGTTCCCTGGCCTTTGTCATCACAATTCTCCATGGCCCCTGTAATCACAGTGCTACATGACAACGTTCATCACATTGCTCCATGACCACTGTCATCATAATGCCACATGAGACCTGTCATCACAATGCTCCATGGCCCTTGTCATCACAATGCTCCATGATCCTTGTAATCCAAATGCTCCTTGACCCTTTCATCACAATGTTACAGTACCCCTTTCTTCACAATGCTCCATGCCGCTGGTCACCACAATGCTCCATGACCTCTGTCATCACAATGCTCCATGTCCCTTGTCATTAAAATGCTCCATGGCCCCTGTCATCACAATGCTGCATCATCCTTATAATCTCAATGCCCCATGGTCCTTGTCATCACAAATCTCCACGCATCTGTCATCACAATGCTCCATGACCCCTGTCATCCCAATGCTCCATAGCACTTTTCATCACAATGCTACATGACCACTTTTATCACAATGTTCCATGACCACTTTAATCAGAATGCTCCATGACCACTTTCATCACAATGCCCCATGACCCCTGTCATCAAAATGCTCCATGGCCCTTGTCACCACAATGCTCCAGGACCCGTCATCACAATTCTCCATGACCCTTGTCATCACAATGCTCCATGGCGCTTGTCATCACAATGATCCAGAGCCTTAGTGCTTGAGTCGGGAGTAGTATCATTGCCTCAGTTAGGGACACTGTCATTGCCTGAAATGGGAGTAGTGTCAGAGCCTTAGTTAGGGACAGAGCCAGGGCGAGTTGGGAGTAGTGCCAGTGCCTTAGTTAGGGACAGCGCCAGTGCTTGCATTGGGAGTAGTGTCAGGGCCATAGTTAGGGACAGTGTCAGTGGCTGAGATGGGAATAGTGTCAGGGCCTTAGTTACGGACATTGTCAGTGCCTAAGTTGGGATTTTCTTCAGGGTCTTTATTATGGACAGTGTCAGGGCCTGAGTTAACAGTAGTGTCAAGGCCTTAATTTGGAAGAGTGTCAGTGTCTCAGTTTGGAGTAGTGTCAGACCCTTAGTTAGGAACAGCGTCAGTGCCTGAGTTGGGAGTAGTGACATGGCCTAAGTTATGGACAGTGTCAGGGTCTGACTTAGAAATCGTCTCAGGACCTTAGTTAGGGACAGTGTCAGTGATTGTGTTAGGAATAGTGTCAGGGCCTAAGTTAGGAGTAGTCTGAGACTGGTAGTTAGGAAAAGTGTCAGGGCCTGAGTTGTGAGAAGTTACAGGGCCTTAGTTAGAGAAAGTGTCAGTGCCAGAGTTGGGAGTTATGTCAGGGCCTTAATTAGGGACAGTGTCAGTGCCTGAGTTGGGAGTAGTGTCAGGGCCTAGTTAGGGACAGGGTCAGTGCCTGAGTTGTGAGTACTTTCAGGGCCGTAGTTAGAGAAAGTGTCAGTGCCGGAGTTGGGAGTTATGTCAGGGACTTAGTTAGGGACAGTGTCAGTGCCTGAGTTGGGAGCAGTGTCAGGTCCTAGTTAGGGACAGTGTCAGTGCCTGAGTTGGAAGTAGTGTCAGGGCATTAGGTACAGTGTCAATGGTGAGATAGGAGTAGTGTCAGGGTCTTAGTTAGGGAGAGTGTCAGTGCCTGAGTTGGGAATAGTCTCGGGGTCATTTTTGGGGACAGCATAAGGGCATGAGTTAAAAGTAGTGTCAAGGCCTTAGTTAGGGAGAGTGTCAGTGCCTGCGTTGGGAGTAGTATCAGGCCCTTGGTTAGGGGCAGTGTCAGGATCTGAGGTAGAAGTAGTCTCAGGGCCTTAGTTAGGTAGCGTGTCAGTGCCTATGTAAGTAGTAGTGTGAGGGCCTTAGTTAGGGACAGTGTCAATGCCTGTGTTGGGAGTAGTGTCAGAGCCTTAGTTAGGGACAGCGTCAGTGCCTGCGTTGGGAGTAGTGTCAGGGCCTTACTTAGGGACAGCATCAGTGCCTGAGTTAGGAGTAGTGTGATGGCCGTAGTTAGGGACACTCTCAGTGCCAGAGTTGGGGGTAGTGGCAGGCCTTTGTTAGGGACTGTGCCAGGGCCTGAGTTAAGAGTAGTGTCAAGTCCTTAGTTAGGGACAGTGTTAGTGTCTGAGTTGAGAGTAACATCAAGGCCTTAGTTAGGGACAATGTCAGGGCCTAGTTTGGGTGTAGTGTCAGGGCCTTAGTTAGGGACAGTGTCAGTGCCTGAGTTGGGAGTACTGTCAGGGCGTATTTAGGGACAGTCTCAGTGCCTTTGTTGGGATTAGTGTCACGGCCTTTGTTAGGAACAAAGTCAGTGCCTGAGTTGGGAGTTGTGTCAGGATATTAGTAAGGGACAGTGTCAGTGCCTGAGTTAGGAGAAGTGTCAGGGCTGTAGTTAGGGATAGTGTCAGTGCCTGAGTTGGAGGTAGTGTCAGGGCCTTAGGGACAATGTCAGAGGCTGAGATGGGAGTAGTGTCATGGTCTTAGTTACGGAGAGTGACAGCGCCTGAGTTGGGAATAGTGTCAGGGTCTTTGTTAGGGACAGTGTCAGGGTATTAGTTAAGAGTAGTGTCAAGGCCTTTGTTAGGGAGAGTGTCAGTGTCTGAGTTGGGAGGAGTGTCAGACCCTTAGTTAAGGGACAGCGTCAGTGTCTGAGTTAGGAATAGTGCCAGAGCCTAAGTTATGGACAGTGCCAGGGCCTGAGTTAGGAGTAGTCTGAGACCGGTAGTTAGTAACAGTGTAACGGCCTGAGTTGTTAGTAGTTTCAGGGCCTTAGTTAGCGAAAGTGTCAATGCCGGAATTGGGAGTAATGTCAGGGCTTACTTAGGGAGAGTGTCAGTGCCTGAGGTGGAAGTAGTATCAGGGCCTTAGTTAAGGACAGTGTCAGTGCCTGAGTTCGGAGTACTGTCAGGGCATATTTAGGGACAGTCTCAGTGCCTATTTTGGGAGTAGTGTCACGGCCTTAGTTAGTGACATTGTCAGTGCCTGAGTAAGGAGTAGTGTCCGGGCCTTAGTTAGGGACAGTGTCAGTTGCTTAGTTAGGAGTAGTGTCCGGGCCTAAGTTAGGGCCAGTGTCAGTGCCTGAGTCAGGAGTAGAGTCGGGGCCTAAGTTAGGGACAGTGTCATTGCTTGAGATAGGAGTAGTGTCAGGGCCTTAGTTAGGAGGAGCATCAGTGCCTTCGTTAGGTATTGTTTCAGCGCCTCAGTTAGGAATAGTTTCAGGGCCTTATTTAGGGACAGTGTTAGTGCCTGAGTTAGGAGTTGTGTCGGCCTTAGTTAGGGACCTTTTCAGGACCTGGGTTAGGAGTAATGTCAGGGCCTTCCTTAAGTATTGTGTCAGCGCCTGAGTTAGGAATAGTGTCAGGGCCTTAGTTAGGGACATTGTCAGGGCATGACTTAGGAGTTGTGTTAGGGCGTGAGCTATGAATAGTGTCAGGGCCTCAGTTAGTGACAGTGTCAGTGCTGAGTTTGGAGTAGTATCAGGGCCTTAGTTAGAGACAGTGTCAGGGCCTGAGTTAGGTGTATGTCAGGGCCTAGTTAGGGACAGTGTCAGTGCCTGATTTAGGAGTAGTGTCACAGGCTTTGTTAGGGACAGTGTCAGGGCCTGAGTTAGGAGTAGTGTCACAGCTTTAGTTAGGACCAGTGTCAGGGCCTTAGTTAAGTCCAACATCAGCGCCTATGATAGGAATGAGATCAGGACCTGTGTTACAGGTGATGTCAGGGCCTTATTTAAGAACAGTGTCAGGGCCTGAGTCCTGACTGACTCCTTACTGTCCTCACTAAGGACTTTTGACACTACTGCTAATTCAGGCCCTGATAATGTCCCTAACTAAGGCCCTGACACTTTCCCTGGCTAAGGCCCTGAACTTCTCCTAAGTCAGGCCCTGATACTGTCCCTAACAATGGCCCTGACACTACACCTAACTGAGGCCCCGACATGATACCTAACAAAGGCTTTGTTGCTAGTCCAAACTAAAGCCCTAAAACTGGTCCTAAATAAGGCCTTGACACTAATCCTAACTCAGGCCCTAGCACTGTCCCTAACTAGGTCTCAGACAGTACACCTAAATCAGACCCTGACACAGTCCCTAAGCAAGGCCCTGACACTACTGCTAACTCAGTCCCTTACACTGTACCTAACAAAGTCTCTGATGCTAGGCCTAACTCAGGCCCTGAAACCGTCTGTAACTAAGGCCCTGCTGCCATCACTATCAAAAGTCCTGACATTATCCTGAGCTAATATCCTGACCTATGTCGTTCCAAGGTCCTGAAACTGTCCCAAAGTAAGCCCTGACGCTGTCCCTAAGTGAAGACCTGAGGCTGTCCCTAACTCAGGCCCTGAAGCTTTCCTTAACTGAAACCTTGAAGCTGTGACTAATTCAGGCCCTGATCATGTACCTAACGAAGACCTTAATGCTGATCCAGCAAAGACGCTGATGCTGCTCCAAAGTCATGCCCTGACAGTGTGCCCAGCTAAGGGCCTGATGCTAAGCCTCACTCAGGCCCTGTCGCTCTCCCTAAGTCAGGCCCTGACACTGCCACTAACGAAGGCCCTGACTCTACTCCTAATTCAGTCCCGTACATTGTATCTAACAAAGGCTCTGATGCTAGTCGTAACTCAGGGCCTGACACTGTCTCTAACTAAGGGCTGCTGCCATCAACATCTAAAGTCCTGACATTATCCGGAGCTAATAACCTGACCCATGTCTTACCAAGGTCCTGAAACTGTCCCACAGTAAACCCTGACGCTGTCCCTAAGTGAGGCCCTGAAGCTTTCCCTAACTAACTCAGGCCTTGATGCTGTGACTAACTCAGACCCTGATCATGTCTTTAACTAAGACCCTAAGGCTGATCCAACAGAGGCCCTGATGCTGCTCCTAAGTCATGCCCCGATAGTGTCCCCCACTAAGTGTCTGATGCTAGGCCTCACGCAGACCCTAACGCTCTCCCTAAGTCAGGCTCTGATGCTGTCCCTACCTGAAGCCCTAACACTGGTTCTGAATAAGGCCCTGAGAGTCTCCATAACAAAGGTCTTCACACTATCCTTAGGTCATTTCCTGACACTATCCCTAGATGTTAAACTGACACGGTCACTAGCTAATGTCCTGCCTCTTATGCTAACTGAAGCCCTTAGGCTGTGCCTACCTCAGGCACTGAATTTAGTCCCAAGACCATGAAACTGTCCCGAACTAAGGCCTAGATGCTCGCCCTACATCCAGTCCTGACACTGTCCCTAACTATGGCCCTAACACTATTGCTAACTGAGGATCTGACACTGGACCTATCAGAGGCCCGCTACTCCTAACTAACGCCTTGAAACTTTCCCTAACGTAGGCGCTGCTACCATCAATATCTAAAGTCCTGACATTATCCTGAGCTAATATCCTGACCCATGTCTTACCAAGGTCCTGAAACTCTCCCAAAGTTAGCCCTGACACTGTCCCTAAGTGAGGCCCTGAGGCTGTCCCTCACAGAGGTCCTGATAATGTCTTAAACTAAGACCCTAATGCTGACCCTACAGAGAACCTTATGCTGATCCTATGTCATGCCCTGACGCTGTCCGTAGCTAAGGCCCTGACTCGAGGCATCACTCAGGCCCTGTCGCTCTCCCTAAGTCAGGCTAAGATTCTATCCCTACCTGAAGCCCTGACACTGGGCCTAAATTAGGCACTGATGCTCTAATTAGCTATGGTCTTGACACTATCCCTAGGTCATTTCCTGACACTCTCCCTAGATCTTAACCTAAACTTGCCTTTAGCTATTGTCGAACCTCTTATGCTAACTAAATCCCTGACGTTGTCTCTAACTAAGAGCCTGAAATTAGTCCTGAGGCCGTCAACCTGTCCCTAACTGAAGTTTGGAGGATCATCCTAACTGAGGCGCTGACACTGTCCCTAACTAAAGCCCTGACACTACACCTAACTCAGTCCCTGACACTGTACTTTACAAGGGCTGTGATGCTAGTCCTAACTCAGGCCCTGACACTGTCTCTAAGTAAGGCTCAGAATTTGCCCCTAATATAGGCCCTGCTGTCAGCAATAACTAAAAACTGGACACTAGCCTGAGTTAATATCCTGACATATTTCTAACCAAGGTCCTGACACTGTCCCTAAGAAAGCCCTGTCGCTGTCCCTCTGTTACAAACTGAGGCTGTCCCTAACTCAGGCCCTGAAGCTTTCCCTAACTGAGGCCTTCACGCTGTGACTAACTGAGGACCTGATGATGTCTGTATCTAAGACGCTAAAGTCGATCCAACAGAGGAGCTGATGCTGTTCCTAAGTCATGCCCTGACATTGTCCTCATCTAAGGGCCTGACGCTAGGCCTCACTCAGGCCCTGTCGCTCTCCCTAAGTCAGGCTCTGATGCTGTCCCTACCTGAAGCCCTGACACTGGTTCTAAATAAGGATCTGATACTCTCAGTAACTAAGGTTTTGACACTATGCTTAGGTCCTTTCCTGACACTATCCCTAGAGCGTAACCTGACCCTGGCCCTAGCAAATGTCGTGCCTCTTATGCTAACTACAGCCCTGCTGCTGTCCTTAACTAAGGGCCTAAAATTACTCTCGAGGCTGTGACCTTGTCCGTACCTAAGGCCTCGATGTTCGTCCTAATTCAGGGCCTGACACTGTCCCTAACTAAGGCCCTGCTGCCGTCAATATCTAACGTCCTGACACTATCCTGAGCTAATTTCTTGACCCATCTCTTACCAAGGTCCTGAAACTGTCCCTAAGGAAGCCCTGATGCTGTCTCTAAGTGAGGCCTTGAGGCTGTCCCTAACAGAGGCCCTGATAATATCTGTAACATAGCCCCTGAGGCTGATCCTACCGTGGCTCTTATGCTGCTCCTAAGTCATGCCCTGACACTGTCTCTAGCTAAGGCCCTGACGCTAGGCCTCACTCAGGCCCTGTCCCACTCCCTAAGTCAGGCTCTGACGCTGTTCCTACCCGAAGCCCTGACACTCACTGCTCCTAAATTAGGTCCTGATGTGCTAAGTAACTAAGGTCTTGACACTATCCCTAGGTCATTTCCTGACACTCTCCCTAGACCTTAACCCAACCTTCTCTTTAGCTAATGTCGAGATGAGCTAAAGAGATTCTTTAGAACGGGATTCTTTCATCTTCTGAATATAGTTTTCTTCAAAACATAATTTTTATAGTGTTACTAACTTTAAACAAAATGTACTCAACTGCTGTGGAATATTCCTTCATAGGAGCGTGCATGGTTCACTTGTGCATCTGCTTGTGGTGGTGCTCAGGTTGCTTTCAGCTGTAGATCCCCTTATGCTAGCTAAATCCCTGATTCTGTCCCTAAATGAGGCCCTGAATTTAGGTCCGAGGCCGTGAACCTGTCCCTAACTGAGGCCTGGAGGCTCGTCCTAATGCAGGCCCTGACAGTGTCCCTAACTAAGGCTCTGACAATACACCTAACTCAGTCACTGACACTGTACCTAACAAAGGCTCTGATGCTAGTCCTAACTTAGGCGCTGACACTGCCTCTAACTAAGGCCCTGCTGCCGTCAATATCTGAACACCTGATATTATCCTGAGCTAATAGCCTGACCCATGTCTTACCAAGGTCCTGAAACTTTCCCAAAGTAAGCCCTGACGCTGTCCCTAAGTGAGGCCTTGAGGCTATCCCTAACGGAGGCCCTGATAATAGCTTTAACCAAGACCCTAATGCTGATCCTACAGAGGCCTTTATGCTGCTCCTAAGTCATGCCCTGATACTGTCCCTTACTCAGGCCCTAAAGATAGGCCTCACTTCGGCCCTGTTGCTGTACCTTAGTTAGGCTCTGATGCTGTCCATACATCAAGCCCTGGCACTGGTCCTGATTAAGGTGCTCACGCTGCTGCTAACTAAGGCCCCGATGCTCTCAATAACTAAGGTCTTCTCGCTATCCCTTGGTCATTTCCTTTCACTGTCTCTGGCCTGGAACCTGACTCTGTCCCGAGATAATCTCCTGCACCTTATGCTAACTGAAACCCTAATGCTCTCCCTAACTAAGGCCCTGACTACTCCTAACTAAGGCCATGACACTGAATCTAACAAAGGCCCGGAATCTGTCCTTAATATAGGCCCTGCTGCCAGCAATGACTAAAATCCTGACACTCTCCTGAGCTAATATCCTGACTCATTTCTAACCAAGGTCCTGACACTGTCCCTAAGAAAGCCCTGTCGCTGTCTTTAAGTGAAGACATGAGGCTGTCTGTAACTCAGACCCTGAAGCTTTCCCTAACTGAGGCCTTGACGCTGTGACTAACTAGGGCTCCGGTCATGTCTTTAACTAAGAACCTAAAGCTGATCCAACAAAGGCACTGATGCTGCTCCTAAGTCATTCCCTGACAGTGTCCCCAGCTAAGGGCCTGACATTAGGCCTCACTCAGGCCCTGTCGCTCTCCCTAAGTCAGGCCCTGATGCTGTCCCGACCTGAAGCCCTAACACTGCTTCTGAATAAGTCCCTGAGAGTCTCAGTAACAAAGGTCTTCACACTATCCTTAGGTCATTTCCTGACACGATTCCAAGCCTTTACCCTAACCCTATCCCGAGCTAATGTCCTACCTCTTATGCTAACTAAAGACCTTATGCTGTGCCTAATTCAGGCACTGAATTTAGTCCCAAGGCCGCTAGACTGTCCCTAACTCGGCTCGATGCCCTTATTGTCACAATGTTCCATGACCACTGTCATCACAATGCTCCACGCCCTTGTCATCACAATGCTCCATAACCCCTGTCATCACAATGCTCCATGACTTTGTCATCGCAATGCTCCATGACTTTGTCATCGCAATGCTCCATGCCATTGTCATCACAATGCTCCATGCCCTTATCATCACAATGCTCCATGACCCCTGTCACCCAATGCTCCATGAGCCTTGTCTAAAATGCTACATGCCTGTGAAATCACAAAGCTCCATGCCCCCTGTCATCACAAGTCTCCATGACTCTTGTCATCACAATGCTTCATGGCCCCTGTCATTCAAAATGCCATATGACCACTATCATCAAAATGTTCCATGGCCCTTGTCATCACAATGCCCCGTGAACCCTGTCATCACAATGTTCCAGGCCCCCTGTCATCACAATGAGCCATGACCCCTTTCATCACAATGCTCCAGGTCCGTTTTCAGCACAATGCTCCATGACCCCTGTCATCACAATGTTCCCTGGCCTTTGTCATCACAATTCTCCATGGCCCCTGTAATCACAGTGCTACATGACAACGTTCATCACATTGCTCCATGACCACTGTCATCATAATGCCACATGAGACCTGTCATCACAATGCTCCATGGCCCTTGTCATCACAATGCTCCATGATCCTTGTAATCCAAATGCTCCTTGACCCTTTCATCACAATGTTACAGTACCCCTTTCTTCACAATGCTCCATGCCGCTGGTCACCACAATGCTCCATGACCTCTGTCATCACAATGCTCCATGTCCCTTGTCATTAAAATGCTCCATGGCCCCTGTCATCACAATGCTGCATCATCCTTATAATCTCAATGCCCCATGGTCCTTGTCATCACAAATCTCCACGCATCTGTCATCACAATGCTCCATGACCCCTGTCATCCCAATGCTCCATAGCACTTTTCATCACAATGCTACATGACCACTTTTATCACAATGTTCCATGACCACTTTAATCAGAATGCTCCATGACCACTTTCATCACAATGCCCCATGACCCCTGTCATCAAAATGCTCCATGGCCCTTGTCACCACAATGCTCCAGGACCCGTCATCACAATTCTCCATGACCCTTGTCATCACAATGCTCCATGGCGCTTGTCATCACAATGATCCAGAGCCTTAGTGCTTGAGTCGGGAGTAGTATCATTGCCTCAGTTAGGGACACTGTCATTGCCTGAAATGGGAGTAGTGTCAGAGCCTTAGTTAGGGACAGAGCCAGGGCGAGTTGGGAGTAGTGCCAGTGCCTTAGTTAGGGACAGCGCCAGTGCTTGCATTGGGAGTAGTGTCAGGGCCATAGTTAGGGACAGTGTCAGTGGCTGAGATGGGAATAGTGTCAGGGCCTTAGTTACGGACATTGTCAGTGCCTAAGTTGGGATTTTCTTCAGGGTCTTTATTATGGACAGTGTCAGGGCCTGAGTTAACAGTAGTGTCAAGGCCTTAATTTGGAAGAGTGTCAGTGTCTCAGTTTGGAGTAGTGTCAGACCCTTAGTTAGGAACAGCGTCAGTGCCTGAGTTGGGAGTAGTGACATGGCCTAAGTTATGGACAGTGTCAGGGTCTGACTTAGAAATCGTCTCAGGACCTTAGTTAGGGACAGTGTCAGTGATTGTGTTAGGAATAGTGTCAGGGCCTAAGTTAGGAGTAGTCTGAGACTGGTAGTTAGGAAAAGTGTCAGGGCCTGAGTTGTGAGAAGTTACAGGGCCTTAGTTAGAGAAAGTGTCAGTGCCAGAGTTGGGAGTTATGTCAGGGCCTTAATTAGGGACAGTGTCAGTGCCTGAGTTGGGAGTAGTGTCAGGGCCTAGTTAGGGACAGGGTCAGTGCCTGAGTTGTGAGTACTTTCAGGGCCGTAGTTAGAGAAAGTGTCAGTGCCGGAGTTGGGAGTTATGTCAGGGACTTAGTTAGGGACAGTGTCAGTGCCTGAGTTGGGAGCAGTGTCAGGTCCTAGTTAGGGACAGTGTCAGTGCCTGAGTTGGAAGTAGTGTCAGGGCATTAGGTACAGTGTCAATGGCTGAGATGGGAGTAGTGTCAGGGTCTTAGTTAGGGAGAGTGTCAGTGCCTGAGTTGGGAATAGTCTCGGGGTCATTTTTGGGGACAGCATCAGGGCATGAGTTAAAAGTAGTGTCAAGGCCTTAGTTAGGGAGAGTGTCAGTGCCTGCATTGGGAGTAGTATCAGGCCCTTGGTTAGGGGCAGTGTCAGGATCTGAGGTAGAAGTAGTCTCAGGGCCTTAGTTAGGTAGCGTGTCAGTGCCTATGTAAGTAGTAGTGTGAGGGCCTTAGTTAGGGACAGTGTCAATGCCTGTGTTGGGAGTAGTGTCAGAGCCTTAGTTAGGGACAGCGTCAGTGCCTGCGTTGGGAGTAGTGTCAGGGCCTTACTTAGGGACAGCATCAGTGCCTGAGTTAGGAGTAGTGTGATGGCCGTAGTTAGGGACACTCTCAGTGCCAGAGTTGGGGGTAGTGGCAGGCCTTTGTTAGGGACTGTGCCAGGGCCTGAGTTAAGAGTAGTGTCAAGTCCTTAGTTAGGGACAGTGTTAGTGTCTGAGTTGAGAGTAACGTCAAGGCCTTAGTTAGGGACAATGTCAGGGCCTAGTTTGGGAGTACTGTCAGGGCCTTAGTTAGGGACAGTGTCAGTGCCTGAGTTGGGAGTACTGTCAGGGCGTATTTCGGGACAGTCTCAGTGCCTTTGTTGGGATTAGTGTCACGGCCTTTGTTAGGAACAAAGTCAGTGCCTGAGTTGGGAGTTGTGTCAGGATATTAGTAAGGGACAGTGTCAGTGCCTGAGTTAGGAGAAGTGTCAGGGCTGTAGTTAGGGATAGTGTCAGTGCCTGAGTTGGAGGTAGTGTCAGGGCCTTAGGGACAATGTCAGAGGCTGAGATGGGAGTAGTGTCATGGTCTTAGTTACGGAGAGTGACAGCGCCTGAGTTGGGAATAGTGTCAGGGTCTTTGTTAGGGACAGTGTCAGGGTATTAGTTAAGAGTAGTGTCAAGGCCTTTGTTAGGGAGAGTGTCAGTGTCTGAGTTGGGAGGAGTGTCAGACCCTTAGTTAAGGGACAGCGTCAGTGTCTGAGTTAGGAATAGTGCCAGAGCCTAAGTTATGGACAGTGCCAGGGCCTGAGTTAGGAGTAGTCTGAGACCGGTAGTTAGTAACAGTGTAACGGCCTGAGTTGTTAGTAGTTTCAGGGCCTTAGTTAGCGAAAGTGTCAATGCCGGAATTGGGAGTAATGTCAGGGCTTACTTAGGGAGAGTGTCAGTGCCTGAGGTGGAAGTAGTATCAGGGCCTTAGTTAAGGACAGTGTCAGTGCCTGAGTTCGGAGTACTGTCAGGGCATATTTAGGGACAGTCTCAGTGCCTATTTTGGGAGTAGTGTCACGGCCTTAGTTAGTGACATTGTCAGTGCCTGAGTAAGGAGTAGTGTCCGGGCCTTAGTTAGGGACAGTGTCAGTTGCTTAGTTAGGAGTAGTGTCCGGGCCTAAGTTAGGGCCAGTGTCAGTGCCTGAGTCAGGAGTAGAGTCGGGGCCTAAGTTAGGGACAGTGTCATTGCTTGAGATAGGAGTAGTGTCAGGGCCTTAGTTAGGAGGAGCATCAGTGCCTTCGTTAGGTATTGTATCAGCGCCTCAGTTAGGAATAGTTTCAGGGCCTTATTTAGGGACAGTGTTAGTGCCTGAGTTAGGAGTTGTGTCGGCCTTAGTTAGGGACCTTTTCAGGACCTGGGTTAGGAGTAATGTCAGGGCCTTCCTTAAGTATTGTGTCAGCGCCTGAGTTAGGAATAGTGTCAGGGCCTTAGTTAGGGACATTGTCAGGGCATGACTTAGGAGTTGTGTTAGGGCGTGAGCTATGAATAGTGTCAGGGCCTTAGTTAGTGACAGTGTCAGTGCTGAGTTTGGAGTAGTATCAGGGCCTTAGTTAGAGACAGTGTCAGGGCCTGAGTTAGGTGTATGTCAGGGCCTAGTTAGGGACAGTGTCAGTGCCTGATTTAGGAGTAGTGTCACAGGCTTTGTTAGGGACAGTGTCAGGGCCTGAGTTAGGAGTAGTGTCACAGCTTTAGTTAGGACCAGTGTCAGGGCCTTAGTTAAGTCCAACATCAGCGCCTATGATAGGAATGAGATCAGGACCTGTGTTACAGGTGATGTCAGGGCCTTATTTAAGAACAGTGTCAGGGCCTGAGTCCTGACTGACTCCTTACTGTCCTCACTAAGGACTTTTGACACTACTGCTAATTCAGGCCCTGATAATGTCCCTAACTAAGGCCCTGACACTTTCCCTGGCTAAGGCCCTGAACTTCTCCTAAGTCAGGCCCTGATACTGTCCCTAACAATGGCCCTGACACTACACCTAACTGAGGCCCCGACATGATACCTAACAAAGGCTTTGTTGCTAGTCCAAACTAAAGCCCTAAAACTGGTCCTAAATAAGGCCTTGACACTAATCCTAACTCAGGCCCTAGCACTGTCCCTAACTAGGTCTCAGACAGTACCCCTAAATCAGACCCTGACACAGTCCCTAAGCAAGGCCCTGACACTACTGCTAACTCAGTCCCTTACACTGTACCTAACAAAGTCTCTGATGCTAGGCCTAACTCAGGCCCTGAAACCGTCTGTAACTAAGGCCCTGCTGCCATCACTATCAAAAGTCCTGACATTATCCTGAGCTAATATCCTGACCTATGTCGTTCCAAGGTCCTGAAACTGTCCCAAAGTAAGCCCTGACGCTGTCCCTAAGTGAAGACCTGAGGCTGTCCCTAACTCAGGCCCTGAAGCTTTCCTTAACTGAAACCTTGAAGCTGTGACTAATTCAGGCCCTGATCATGTACCTAACGAAGACCTTAATGCTGATCCAGCAAAGACGCTGATGCTGCTCCAAAGTCATGCCCTGACAGTGTGCCCAGCTAAGGGCCTGATGCTAAGCCTCACTCAGGCCCTGTCGCTCTCCCTAAGTCAGGCCCTGACACTGCCACTAACGAAGGCCCTGACTCTACTCCTAATTCAGTCCCGTACATTGTATCTAACAAAGGCTCTGATGCTAGTCGTAACTCAGGGCCTGACACTGTCTCTAACTAAGGGCTGCTGCCATCAACATCTAAAGTCCTGACATTATCCGGAGCTAATAACCTGACCCATGTCTTACCAAGGTCCTGAAACTGTCCCACAGTAAACCCTGACGCTGTCCCTAAGTGAGGCCCTGAAGCTTTCCCTAACTAACTCAGGCCTTGATGCTGTGACTAACTCAGACCCTGATCATGTCTTTAACTAAGACCCTAAGGCTGATCCAACAGAGGCCCTGATGCTGCTCCTAAGTCATGCCCCGATAGTGTCCCCCACTAAGTGTCTGATGCTAGGCCTCACGCAGACCCTAACGCTCTCCCTAAGTCAGGCTCTGATGCTGTCCCTACCTGAAGCCCTAACACTGGTTCTGAATAAGGCCCTGAGAGTCTCCATAACAAAGGTCTTCACACTATCCTTAGGTCATTTCCTGACACTATCCCTAGATGTTAAACTGACACGGTCACTAGCTAATGTCCTGCCTCTTATGCTAACTGAAGCCCTTAGGCTGTGCCTACCTCAGGCACTGAATTTAGTCCCAAGACCATGAAACTGTCCCGAACTAAGGCCTAGATGCTCGCCCTACATCCAGTCCTGACACTGTCCCTAACTATGGCCCTAACACTATTGCTAACTGAGGATCTGACACTGGACCTATCAGAGGCCCGCTACTCCTAACTAACGCCTTGAAACTTTCCCTAACGTAGGCGCTGCTACCATCAATATCTAAAGTCCTGACATTATCCTGAGCTAATATCCTGACCCATGTCTTACCAAGGTCCTGAAACTCTCCCAAAGTTAGCCCTGACACTGTCCCTAAGTGAGGCCCTGAGGCTGTCCCTCACAGAGGTCCTGATAATGTCTTAAACTAAGACCCTAATGCTGACCCTACAGAGAACCTTATGCTGATCCTATGTCATGCCCTGACGCTGTCCGTAGCTAAGGCCCTGACTCGAGGCATCACTCAGGCCCTGTCGCTCTCCCTAAGTCAGGCTAAGATTCTATCCCTACCTGAAGCCCTGACACTGGGCCTAAATTAGGCACTGATGCTCTAATTAGCTATGGTCTTGACACTATCCCTAGGTCATTTCCTGACACTCTCCCTAGATCTTAACCTAAACTTGCCTTTAGCTATTGTCGAACCTCTTATGCTAACTAAATCCCTGACGTTGTCTCTAACTAAGAGCCTGAAATTAGTCCTGAGGCCGTCAACCTGTCCCTAACTGAAGTTTGGAGGATCATCCTAACTGAGGCGCTGACACTGTCCCTAACTAAAGCCCTGACACTACACCTAACTCAGTCCCTGACACTGTACTTTACAAGGGCTGTGATGCTAGTCCTAACTCAGGCCCTGACACTGTCTCTAAGTAAGGCTCAGAATTTGCCCCTAATATAGGCCCTGCTGTCAGCAATAACTAAAAACTGGACACTAGCCTGAGTTAATATCCTGACATATTTCTAACCAAGGTCCTGACACTGTCCCTAAGAAAGCCCTGTCGCTGTCCCTCTGTTACAAACTGAGGCTGTCCCTAACTCAGGCCCTGAAGCTTTCCCTAACTGAGGCCTTCACGCTGTGACTAACTGAGGACCTGATGATGTCTGTATCTAAGACGCTAAAGTCGATCCAACAGAGGAGCTGATGCTGTTCCTAAGTCATGCCCTGACATTGTCCTCATCTAAGGGCCTGACGCTAGGCCTCACTCAGGCCCTGTCGCTCTCCCTAAGTCAGGCTCTGATGCTGTCCCTACCTGAAGCCCTGACACTGGTTCTAAATAAGGATCTGATACTCTCAGTAACTAAGGTTTTGACACTATGCTTAGGTCCTTTCCTGACACTATCCCTAGAGCGTAACCTGACCCTGGCCCTAGCAAATGTCGTGCCTCTTATGCTAACTACAGCCCTGCTGCTGTCCTTAACTAAGGGCCTAAAATTACTCTCGAGGCTGTGACCTTGTCCGTACCTAAGGCCTCGATGTTCGTCCTAATTCAGGGCCTGACACTGTCCCTAACTAAGGCCCTGCTGCCGTCAATATCTAACGTCCTGACACTATCCTGAGCTAATTTCTTGACCCATCTCTTACCAAGGTCCTGAAACTGTCCCTAAGGAAGCCCTGATGCTGTCTCTAAGTGAGGCCTTGAGGCTGTCCCTAACAGAGGCCCTGATAATATCTGTAACATAGCCCCTGAGGCTGATCCTACCGTGGCTCTTATGCTGCTCCTAAGTCATGCCCTGACACTGTCTCTAGCTAAGGCCCTGACGCTAGGCCTCACTCAGGCCCTGTCCCACTCCCTAAGTCAGGCTCTGACGCTGTTCCTACCCGAAGCCCTGACACTCACTGCTCCTAAATTAGGTCCTGATGTGCTAAGTAACTAAGGTCTTGACACTATCCCTAGGTCATTTCCTGACACTCTCCCTAGACCTTAACCCAACCTTCTCTTTAGCTAATGTCGAGATGAGCTAAAGAGATTCTTTAGAACGGGATTCTTTCATCTTCTGAATATAGTTTTCTTCAAAACATAATTTTTATAGTGTTACTAACTTTAAACAAAATGTACTCAACTGCTGTGGAATATTCCTTCATAGGAGCGTGCATGGTTCACTTGTGCATCTGCTTGTGGTGGTGCTCAGGTTGCTTTCAGCTGTAGATCCCCTTATGCTAGCTAAATCCCTGATTCTGTCCCTAAATGAGGCCCTGAATTTAGGTCCGAGGCCGTGAACCTGTCCCTAACTGAGGCCTGGAGGCTCGTCCTAATGCAGGCCCTGACAGTGTCCCTAACTAAGGCTCTGACAATACACCTAACTCAGTCACTGACACTGTACCTAACAAAGGCTCTGATGCTAGTCCTAACTTAGGCGCTGACACTGCCTCTAACTAAGGCCCTGCTGCCGTCAATATCTGAACACCTGATATTATCCTGAGCTAATAGCCTGACCCATGTCTTACCAAGGTCCTGAAACTTTCCCAAAGTAAGCCCTGACGCTGTCCCTAAGTGAGGCCTTGAGGCTATCCCTAACGGAGGCCCTGATAATAGCTTTAACCAAGACCCTAATGCTGATCCTACAGAGGCCTTTATGCTGCTCCTAAGTCATGCCCTGATACTGTCCCTTACTCAGGCCCTAAAGATAGGCCTCACTTCGGCCCTGTTGCTGTACCTTAGTTAGGCTCTGATGCTGTCCATACATCAAGCCCTGGCACTGGTCCTGATTAAGGTGCTCACGCTGCTGCTAACTAAGGCCCCGATGCTCTCAATAACTAAGGTCTTCTCGCTATCCCTTGGTCATTTCCTTTCACTGTCTCTGGCCTGGAACCTGACTCTGTCCCGAGATAATCTCCTGCACCTTATGCTAACTGAAACCCTAATGCTCTCCCTAACTAAGGCCCTGACTACTCCTAACTAAGGCCATGACACTGAATCTAACAAAGGCCCGGAATCTGTCCTTAATATAGGCCCTGCTGCCAGCAATGACTAAAATCCTGACACTCTCCTGAGCTAATATCCTGACTCATTTCTAACCAAGGTCCTGACACTGTCCCTAAGAAAGCCCTGTCGCTGTCTTTAAGTGAAGACATGAGGCTGTCTGTAACTCAGACCCTGAAGCTTTCCCTAACTGAGGCCTTGACGCTGTGACTAACTAGGGCTCCGGTCATGTCTTTAACTAAGAACCTAAAGCTGATCCAACAAAGGCACTGATGCTGCTCCTAAGTCATTCCCTGACAGTGTCCCCAGCTAAGGGCCTGACATTAGGCCTCACTCAGGCCCTGTCGCTCTCCCTAAGTCAGGCCCTGATGCTGTCCCGACCTGAAGCCCTAACACTGCTTCTGAATAAGTCCCTGAGAGTCTCAGTAACAAAGGTCTTCACACTATCCTTAGGTCATTTCCTGACACGATTCCAAGCCTTTACCCTAACCTGTCCCGAGCTAATGTCCTACCTCTTATGCTAACTAAAGACCTTATGCTGTGCCTAATTCAGGCACTGAATTTAGTCCCAAGGCCGCTAGACTGTCCCTAACTCGGCTCGATGCCCTTATTGTCACAATGTTCCATGACCACTGTCATCACAATGCTCCACGCCCTTGTCATCACAATGCTCCATAACCCCTGTCATCACAATGCTCCATGACTTTGTCATCGCAATGCTCCATGACTTTGTCATCGCAATGCTCCATGCCATTGTCATCACAATGCTCCATGCCCTTATCATCACAATGCTCCATGACCCCTGTCACCCAATGCTCCATGAGCCTTGTCTAAAATGCTACATGCCTGTGAAATCACAAAGCTCCATGCCCCCTGTCATCACAAGTCTCCATGACTCTTGTCATCACAATGCTTCATGGCCCCTGTCATTCAAAATGCCATATGACCACTATCATCAAAATGTTCCATGGCCCTTGTCATCACAATGCCCCGTGAACCCTGTCATCACAATGTTCCAGGCCCCCTGTCATCACAATGAGCCATGACCCCTTTCATCACAATGCTCCAGGTCCGTTTTCAGCACAATGCTCCATGACCCCTGTCATCACAATGTTCCCTGGCCTTTGTCATCACAATTCTCCATGGCCCCTGTAATCACAGTGCTCCATGACAACGTTCATCACATTGCTCCATGACCACTGTCATCATAATGCCACATGAGACCTGTCATCACAATGCTCCATGGCCCTTGTCATCACAATGCTCCATGATCCTTGTAATCCAAATGCTCCTTGACCCTTTCATCACAATGTTACAGTACCCCTTTCTTCACAATGCTCCATGCCGCTGGTCACCACAATGCTCCATGACCTCTGTCATCACAATGCTCCATGTCCCTTGTCATTAAAATGCTCCATGGCCCCTGTCATCACAATGCTGCATCATCCTTATAATCTCAATGCCCCATGGTCCTTGTCATCACAAATCTCCACGCATCTGTCATCACAATGCTCCATGACCCCTGTCATCCCAATGCTCCATAGCACTTTTCATCACAATGCTACATGACCACTTTTATCACAATGTTCCATGACCACTTTAATCAGAATGCTCCATGACCACTTTCATCACAATGCCCCATGACCCCTGTCATCAAAATGCTCCATGGCCCTTGTCACCACAATGCTCCAGGACCCGTCATCACAATTCTCCATGACCCTTGTCATCACAATGCTCCATGGCGCTTGTCATCACAATGATCCAGAGCCTTAGTGCTTGAGTCGGGAGTAGTATCATTGCCTCAGTTAGGGACACTGTCATTGCCTGAAATGGGAGTAGTGTCAGAGCCTTAGTTAGGGACAGAGCCAGGGCGAGTTGGGAGTAGTGCCAGTGCCTTAGTTAGGGACAGCGCCAGTGCTTGCATTGGGAGTAGTGTCAGGGCCATAGTTAGGGACAGTGTCAGTGGCTGAGATGGGAATAGTGTCAGGGCCTTAGTTACGGACATTGTCAGTGCCTAAGTTGGGATTTTCTTCAGGGTCTTTATTATGGACAGTGTCAGGGCCTGAGTTAACAGTAGTGTCAAGGCCTTAATTTGGAAGAGTGTCAGTGTCTCAGTTTGGAGTAGTGTCAGACCCTTAGTTAGGAACAGCGTCAGTGCCTGAGTTGGGAGTAGTGACATGGCCTAAGTTATGGACAGTGTCAGGGTCTGACTTAGAAATCGTCTCAGGACCTTAGTTAGGGACAGTGTCAGTGATTGTGTTAGGAATAGTGTCAGGGCCTAAGTTAGGAGTAGTCTGAGACTGGTAGTTAGGAAAAGTGTCAGGGCCTGAGTTGTGAGAAGTTACAGGGCCTTAGTTAGAGAAAGTGTCAGTGCCAGAGTTGGGAGTTATGTCAGGGCCTTAATTAGGGACAGTGTCAGTGCCTGAGTTGGGAGTAGTGTCAGGGCCTAGTTAGGGACAGGGTCAGTGCCTGAGTTGTGAGTACTTTCAGGGCCGTAGTTAGAGAAAGTGTCAGTGCCGGAGTTGGGAGTTATGTCAGGGACTTAGTTAGGGACAGTGTCAGTGCCTGAGTTGGGAGCAGTGTCAGGTCCTAGTTAGGGACAGTGTCAGTGCCTGAGTTGGAAGTAGTGTCAGGGCATTAGGTACAGTGTCAATGGCTGAGATGGGAGTAGTGTCAGGGTCTTAGTTAGGGA
Organism: Balaenoptera physalus; assembly: GCF_965194825.1. Classification (NCBI taxonomy): domain Eukaryota; kingdom Metazoa; phylum Chordata; class Mammalia; order Artiodactyla; family Balaenopteridae; genus Balaenoptera; species Balaenoptera physalus. The sequence continues at coordinate 18,327 of NW_028124223.1, read as the reverse complement.
GAGTGTCAGTGCCTGAGTTGGGAATAGTCTCGGGGTCATTTTTGGGGACAGCATCAGGGCATGAGTTAAAAGTAGTGTCAAGGCCTTAGTTAGGGAGAGTGTCAGTGCCTGCGTTGGGAGTAGTATCAGGCCCTTGGTTAGGGGCAGTGTCAGGATCTGAGGTAGAAGTAGTCTCAGGGCCTTAGTTAGGTAGCGTGTCAGTGCCTATGTAAGTAGTAGTGTGAGGGCCTTAGTTAGGGACAGTGTCAATGCCTGTGTTGGGAGTAGTGTCAGAGCCTTAGTTAGGGACAGCGTCAGTGCCTGCGTTGGGAGTAGTGTCAGGGCCTTACTTAGGGACAGCATCAGTGCCTGAGTTAGGAGTAGTGTGATGGCCGTAGTTAGGGACACTCTCAGTGCCAGAGTTGGGGGTAGTGGCAGGCCTTTGTTAGGGACTGTGCCAGGGCCTGAGTTAAGAGTAGTGTCAAGTCCTTAGTTAGGGACAGTGTTAGTGTCTGAGTTGAGAGTAACGTCAAGGCCTTAGTTAGGGACAATGTCAGGGCCTAGTTTGGGAGTAGTGTCAGGGCCTTAGTTAGGGACAGTGTCAGTGCCTGAGTTGGGAGTACTGTCAGGGCGTATTTCGGGACAGTCTCAGTGCCTTTGTTGGGATTAGTGTCACGGCCTTTGTTAGGAACAAAGTCAGTGCCTGAGTTGGGAGTTGTGTCAGGATATTAGTAAGGGACAGTGTCAGTGCCTGAGTTAGGAGAAGTGTCAGGGCTGTAGTTAGGGATAGTGTCAGTGCCTGAGTTGGAGGTAGTGTCAGGGCCTTAGGGACAATGTCAGAGGCTGAGATGGGAGTAGTGTCATGGTCTTAGTTACGGAGAGTGACAGCGCCTGAGTTGGGAATAGTGTCAGGGTCTTTGTTAGGGACAGTGTCAGGGTATTAGTTAAGAGTAGTGTCAAGGCCTTTGTTAGGGAGAGTGTCAGTGTCTGAGTTGGGAGGAGTGTCAGACCCTTAGTTAAGGGACAGCGTCAGTGTCTGAGTTAGGAATAGTGCCAGAGCCTAAGTTATGGACAGTGCCAGGGCCTGAGTTAGGAGTAGTCTGAGACCGGTAGTTAGTAACAGTGTAACGGCCTGAGTTGTTAGTAGTTTCAGGGCCTTAGTTAGCGAAAGTGTCAATGCCGGAATTGGGAGTAATGTCAGGGCTTACTTAGGGAGAGTGTCAGTGCCTGAGGTGGAAGTAGTATCAGGGCCTTAGTTAAGGACAGTGTCAGTGCCTGAGTTCGGAGTACTGTCAGGGCATATTTAGGGACAGTCTCAGTGCCTATTTTGGGAGTAGTGTCACGGCCTTAGTTAGTGACATTGTCAGTGCCTGAGTAAGGAGTAGTGTCCGGGCCTTAGTTAGGGACAGTGTCAGTTGCTTAGTTAGGAGTAGTGTCCGGGCCTAAGTTAGGGCCAGTGTCAGTGCCTGAGTCAGGAGTAGAGTCGGGGCCTAAGTTAGGGACAGTGTCATTGCTTGAGATAGGAGTAGTGTCAGGGCCTTAGTTAGGAGGAGCATCAGTGCCTTCGTTAGGTATTGTATCAGCGCCTCAGTTAGGAATAGTTTCAGGGCCTTATTTAGGGACAGTGTTAGTGCCTGAGTTAGGAGTTGTGTCGGCCTTAGTTAGGGACCTTTTCAGGACCTGGGTTAGGAGTAATGTCAGGGCCTTCCTTAAGTATTGTGTCAGCGCCTGAGTTAGGAATAGTGTCAGGGCCTTAGTTAGGGACATTGTCAGGGCATGACTTAGGAGTTGTGTTAGGGCGTGAGCTATGAATAGTGTCAGGGCCTTAGTTAGTGACAGTGTCAGTGCTGAGTTTGGAGTAGTATCAGGGCCTTAGTTAGAGACAGTGTCAGGGCCTGAGTTAGGTGTATGTCAGGGCCTAGTTAGGGACAGTGTCAGTGCCTGATTTAGGAGTAGTGTCACAGGCTTTGTTAGGGACAGTGTCAGGGCCTGAGTTAGGAGTAGTGTCACAGCTTTAGTTAGGACCAGTGTCAGGGCCTTAGTTAAGTCCAACATCAGCGCCTATGATAGGAATGAGATCAGGACCTGTGTTACAGGTGATGTCAGGGCCTTATTTAAGAACAGTGTCAGGGCCTGAGTCCTGACTGACTCCTTACTGTCCTCACTAAGGACTTTTGACACTACTGCTAATTCAGGCCCTGATAATGTCCCTAACTAAGGCCCTGACACTTTCCCTGGCTAAGGCCCTGAACTTCTCCTAAGTCAGGCCCTGATACTGTCCCTAACAATGGCCCTGACACTACACCTAACTGAGGCCCCGACATGATACCTAACAAAGGCTTTGTTGCTAGTCCAAACTAAAGCCCTAAAACTGGTCCTAAATAAGGCCTTGACACTAATCCTAACTCAGGCCCTAGCACTGTCCCTAACTAGGTCTCAGACAGTACACCTAAATCAGACCCTGACACAGTCCCTAAGCAAGGCCCTGACACTACTGCTAACTCAGTCCCTTACACTGTACCTAACAAAGTCTCTGATGCTAGGCCTAACTCAGGCCCTGAAACCGTCTGTAACTAAGGCCCTGCTGCCATCACTATCAAAAGTCCTGACATTATCCTGAGCTAATATCCTGACCTATGTCGTTCCAAGGTCCTGAAACTGTCCCAAAGTAAGCCCTGACGCTGTCCCTAAGTGAAGACCTGAGGCTGTCCCTAACTCAGGCCCTGAAGCTTTCCTTAACTGAAACCTTGAAGCTGTGACTAATTCAGGCCCTGATCATGTACCTAACGAAGACCTTAATGCTGATCCAGCAAAGACGCTGATGCTGCTCCAAAGTCATGCCCTGACAGTGTGCCCAGCTAAGGGCCTGATGCTAAGCCTCACTCAGGCCCTGTCGCTCTCCCTAAGTCAGGCCCTGACACTGCCACTAACGAAGGCCCTGACTCTACTCCTAATTCAGTCCCGTACATTGTATCTAACAAAGGCTCTGATGCTAGTCGTAACTCAGGGCCTGACACTGTCTCTAACTAAGGGCTGCTGCCATCAACATCTAAAGTCCTGACATTATCCGGAGCTAATAACCTGACCCATGTCTTACCAAGGTCCTGAAACTGTCCCACAGTAAACCCTGACGCTGTCCCTAAGTGAGGCCCTGAAGCTTTCCCTAACTAACTCAGGCCTTGATGCTGTGACTAACTCAGACCCTGATCATGTCTTTAACTAAGACCCTAAGGCTGATCCAACAGAGGCCCTGATGCTGCTCCTAAGTCATGCCCCGATAGTGTCCCCCACTAAGTGTCTGATGCTAGGCCTCACGCAGACCCTAACGCTCTCCCTAAGTCAGGCTCTGATGCTGTCCCTACCTGAAGCCCTAACACTGGTTCTGAATAAGGCCCTGAGAGTCTCCATAACAAAGGTCTTCACACTATCCTTAGGTCATTTCCTGACACTATCCCTAGATGTTAAACTGACACGGTCACTAGCTAATGTCCTGCCTCTTATGCTAACTGAAGCCCTTAGGCTGTGCCTACCTCAGGCACTGAATTTAGTCCCAAGACCATGAAACTGTCCCGAACTAAGGCCTAGATGCTCGCCCTACATCCAGTCCTGACACTGTCCCTAACTATGGCCCTAACACTATTGCTAACTGAGGATCTGACACTGGACCTATCAGAGGCCCGCTACTCCTAACTAACGCCTTGAAACTTTCCCTAACGTAGGCGCTGCTACCATCAATATCTAAAGTCCTGACATTATCCTGAGCTAATATCCTGACCCATGTCTTACCAAGGTCCTGAAACTCTCCCAAAGTTAGCCCTGACACTGTCCCTAAGTGAGGCCCTGAGGCTGTCCCTCACAGAGGTCCTGATAATGTCTTAAACTAAGACCCTAATGCTGACCCTACAGAGAACCTTATGCTGATCCTATGTCATGCCCTGACGCTGTCCGTAGCTAAGGCCCTGACTCGAGGCATCACTCAGGCCCTGTCGCTCTCCCTAAGTCAGGCTAAGATTCTATCCCTACCTGAAGCCCTGACACTGGGCCTAAATTAGGCACTGATGCTCTAATTAGCTATGGTCTTGACACTATCCCTAGGTCATTTCCTGACACTCTCCCTAGATCTTAACCTAAACTTGTCTTTAGCTATTGTCGAACCTCTTATGCTAACTAAATCCCTGACGTTGTCTCTAACTAAGAGCCTGAAATTAGTCCTGAGGCCGTCAACCTGTCCCTAACTGAAGTTTGGAGGATCATCCTAACTGAGGCGCTGACACTGTCCCTAACTAAAGCCCTGACACTACACCTAACTCAGTCCCTGACACTGTACTTTACAAGGGCTGTGATGCTAGTCCTAACTCAGGCCCTGACACTGTCTCTAAGTAAGGCTCAGAATTTGCCCCTAATATAGGCCCTGCTGTCAGCAATAACTAAAAACTGGACACTAGCCTGAGTTAATATCCTGACATATTTCTAACCAAGGTCCTGACACTGTCCCTAAGAAAGCCCTGTCGCTGTCCCTCTGTTACAAACTGAGGCTGTCCCTAACTCAGGCCCTGAAGCTTTCCCTAACTGAGGCCTTCACGCTGTGACTAACTGAGGACCTGATGATGTCTGTATCTAAGACGCTAAAGTCGATCCAACAGAGGAGCTGATGCTGTTCCTAAGTCATGCCCTGACATTGTCCTCATCTAAGGGCCTGACGCTAGGCCTCACTCAGGCCCTGTCGCTCTCCCTAAGTCAGGCTCTGATGCTGTCCCTACCTGAAGCCCTGACACTGGTTCTAAATAAGGATCTGATACTCTCAGTAACTAAGGTTTTGACACTATGCTTAGGTCCTTTCCTGACACTATCCCTAGAGCGTAACCTGACCCTGGCCCTAGCAAATGTCGTGCCTCTTATGCTAACTACAGCCCTGCTGCTGTCCTTAACTAAGGGCCTAAAATTACTCTCGAGGCTGTGACCTTGTCCGTACCTAAGGCCTCGATGTTCGTCCTAATTCAGGGCCTGACACTGTCCCTAACTAAGGCCCTGCTGCCGTCAATATCTAACGTCCTGACACTATCCTGAGCTAATTTCTTGACCCATCTCTTACCAAGGTCCTGAAACTGTCCCTAAGGAAGCCCTGATGCTGTCTCTAAGTGAGGCCTTGAGGCTGTCCCTAACAGAGGCCCTGATAATATCTGTAACATAGCCCCTGAGGCTGATCCTACCGTGGCTCTTATGCTGCTCCTAAGTCATGCCCTGACACTGTCTCTAGCTAAGGCCCTGACGCTAGGCCTCACTCAGGCCCTGTCCCACTCCCTAAGTCAGGCTCTGACGCTGTTCCTACCCGAAGCCCTGACACTCACTGCTCCTAAATTAGGTCCTGATGTGCTAAGTAACTAAGGTCTTGACACTATCCCTAGGTCATTTCCTGACACTCTCCCTAGACCTTAACCCAACCTTCTCTTTAGCTAATGTCGAGATGAGCTAAAGAGATTCTTTAGAACGGGATTCTTTCATCTTCTGAATATAGTTTTCTTCAAAACATAATTTTTATAGTGTTACTAACTTTAAACAAAATGTACTCAACTGCTGTGGAATATTCCTTCATAGGAGCGTGCATGGTTCACTTGTGCATCTGCTTGTGGTGGTGCTCAGGTTGCTTTCAGCTGTAGATCCCCTTATGCTAGCTAAATCCCTGATTCTGTCCCTAAATGAGGCCCTGAATTTAGGTCCGAGGCCGTGAACCTGTCCCTAACTGAGGCCTGGAGGCTCGTCCTAATGCAGGCCCTGACAGTGTCCCTAACTAAGGCTCTGACACTACACCTAACTCAGTCACTGACACTGTACCTAACAAAGGCTCTGATGCTAGTCCTAACTTAGGCGCTGACACTGCCTCTAACTAAGGCCCTGCTGCCGTCAATATCTGAACACCTGATATTATCCTGAGCTAATAGCCTGACCCATGTCTTACCAAGGTCCTGAAACTTTCCCAAAGTAAGCCCTGACGCTGTCCCTAAGTGAGGCCTTGAGGCTATCCCTAACGGAGGCCCTGATAATAGCTTTAACCAAGACCCTAATGCTGATCCTACAGAGGCCTTTATGCTGCTCCTAAGTCATGCCCTGATACTGTCCCTTACTCAGGCCCTAAAGATAGGCCTCACTTCGGCCCTGTTGCTGTACCTTAGTTAGGCTCTGATGCTGTCCATACATCAAGCCCTGGCACTGGTCCTGATTAAGGTGCTCACGCTGCTGCTAACTAAGGCCCCGATGCTCTCAATAACTAAGGTCTTCTCGCTATCCCTTGGTCATTTCCTTTCACTGTCTCTGGCCTGGAACCTGACTCTGTCCCGAGATAATCTCCTGCACCTTATGCTAACTGAAACCCTAATGCTCTCCCTAACTAAGGCCCTGACTACTCCTAACTAAGGCCATGACACTGAATCTAACAAAGGCCCGGAATCTGTCCTTAATATAGGCCCTGCTGCCAGCAATGACTAAAATCCTGACACTCTCCTGAGCTAATATCCTGACTCATTTCTAACCAAGGTCCTGACACTGTCCCTAAGAAAGCCCTGTCGCTGTCTTTAAGTGAAGACATGAGGCTGTCTGTAACTCAGACCCTGAAGCTTTCCCTAACTGAGGCCTTGACGCTGTGACTAACTAGGGCTCCGGTCATGTCTTTAACTAAGAACCTAAAGCTGATCCAACAAAGGCACTGATGCTGCTCCTAAGTCATTCCCTGACAGTGTCCCCAGCTAAGGGCCTGACATTAGGCCTCACTCAGGCCCTGTCGCTCTCCCTAAGTCAGGCCCTGATGCTGTCCCGACCTGAAGCCCTAACACTGCTTCTGAATAAGTCCCTGAGAGTCTCAGTAACAAAGGTCTTCACACTATCCTTAGGTCATTTCCTGACACGATTCCAAGCCTTTACCCTAACCTGTCCCGAGCTAATGTCCTACCTCTTATGCTAACTAAAGACCTTATGCTGTGCCTAATTCAGGCACTGAATTTAGTCCCAAGGCCGCTAGACTGTCCCTAACTCGGCTCGATGCCCTTATTGTCACAATGTTCCATGACCACTGTCATCACAATGCTCCACGCCCTTGTCATCACAATGCTCCATAACCCCTGTCATCACAATGCTCCATGACTTTGTCATCGCAATGCTCCATGACTTTGTCATCGCAATGCTCCATGCCATTGTCATCACAATGCTCCATGCCCTTATCATCACAATGCTCCATGACCCCTGTCACCCAATGCTCCATGAGCCTTGTCTAAAATGCTACATGCCTGTGAAATCACAAAGCTCCATGCCCCCTGTCATCACAAGTCTCCATGACTCTTGTCATCACAATGCTTCATGGCCCCTGTCATTCAAAATGCCATATGACCACTATCATCAAAATGTTCCATGGCCCTTGTCATCACAATGCCCCGTGAACCCTGTCATCACAATGTTCCAGGCCCCCTGTCATCACAATGAGCCATGACCCCTTTCATCACAATGCTCCAGGTCCGTTTTCAGCACAATGCTCCATGACCCCTGTCATCACAATGTTCCCTGGCCTTTGTCATCACAATTCTCCATGGCCCCTGTAATCACAGTGCTCCATGACAACGTTCATCACATTGCTCCATGACCACTGTCATCATAATGCCACATGAGACCTGTCATCACAATGCTCCATGGCCCTTGTCATCACAATGCTCCATGATCCTTGTAATCCAAATGCTCCTTGACCCTTTCATCACAATGTTACAGTACCCCTTTCTTCACAATGCTCCATGCCGCTGGTCACCACAATGCTCCATGACCTCTGTCATCACAATGCTCCATGTCCCTTGTCATTAAAATGCTCCATGGCCCCTGTCATCACAATGCTGCATCATCCTTATAATCTCAATGCCCCATGGTCCTTGTCATCACAAATCTCCACGCATCTGTCATCACAATGCTCCATGACCCCTGTCATCCCAATGCTCCATAGCACTTTTCATCACAATGCTACATGACCACTTTTATCACAATGTTCCATGACCACTTTAATCAGAATGCTCCATGACCACTTTCATCACAATGCCCCATGACCCCTGTCATCAAAATGCTCCATGGCCCTTGTCACCACAATGCTCCAGGACCCGTCATCACAATTCTCCATGACCCTTGTCATCACAATGCTCCATGGCGCTTGTCATCACAATGATCCAGAGCCTTAGTGCTTGAGTCGGGAGTAGTATCATTGCCTCAGTTAGGGACACTGTCATTGCCTGAAATGGGAGTAGTGTCAGAGCCTTAGTTAGGGACAGAGCCAGGGCGAGTTGGGAGTAGTGCCAGTGCCTTAGTTAGGGACAGCGCCAGTGCTTGCATTGGGAGTAGTGTCAGGGCCATAGTTAGGGACAGTGTCAGTGGCTGAGATGGGAATAGTGTCAGGGCCTTAGTTACGGACATTGTCAGTGCCTAAGTTGGGATTTTCTTCAGGGTCTTTATTATGGACAGTGTCAGGGCCTGAGTTAACAGTAGTGTCAAGGCCTTAATTTGGAAGAGTGTCAGTGTCTCAGTTTGGAGTAGTGTCAGACCCTTAGTTAGGAACAGCGTCAGTGCCTGAGTTGGGAGTAGTGACATGGCCTAAGTTATGGACAGTGTCAGGGTCTGACTTAGAAATCGTCTCAGGACCTTAGTTAGGGACAGTGTCAGTGATTGTGTTAGGAATAGTGTCAGGGCCTAAGTTAGGAGTAGTCTGAGACTGGTAGTTAGGAAAAGTGTCAGGGCCTGAGTTGTGAGAAGTTACAGGGCCTTAGTTAGAGAAAGTGTCAGTGCCAGAGTTGGGAGTTATGTCAGGGCCTTAATTAGGGACAGTGTCAGTGCCTGAGTTGGGAGTAGTGTCAGGGCCTAGTTAGGGACAGGGTCAGTGCCTGAGTTGTGAGTACTTTCAGGGCCGTAGTTAGAGAAAGTGTCAGTGCCGGAGTTGGGAGTTATGTCAGGGACTTAGTTAGGGACAGTGTCAGTGCCTGAGTTGGGAGCAGTGTCAGGTCCTAGTTAGGGACAGTGTCAGTGCCTGAGTTGGAAGTAGTGTCAGGGCATTAGGTACAGTGTCAATGGCTGAGATGGGAGTAGTGTCAGGGTCTTAGTTAGGGAGAGTGTCAGTGCCTGAGTTGGGAATAGTCTCGGGGTCATTTTTGGGGACAGCATCAGGGCATGAGTTAAAAGTAGTGTCAAGGCCTTAGTTAGGGAGAGTGTCAGTGCCTGCGTTGGGAGTAGTATCAGGCCCTTGGTTAGGGGCAGTGTCAGGATCTGAGGTAGAAGTAGTCTCAGGGCCTTAGTTAGGTAGCGTGTCAGTGCCTATGTAAGTAGTAGTGTGAGGGCCTTAGTTAGGGACAGTGTCAATGCCTGTGTTGGGAGTAGTGTCAGAGCCTTAGTTAGGGACAGCGTCAGTGCCTGCGTTGGGAGTAGTGTCAGGGCCTTACTTAGGGACAGCATCAGTGCCTGAGTTAGGAGTAGTGTGATGGCCGTAGTTAGGGACACTCTCAGTGCCAGAGTTGGGGGTAGTGGCAGGCCTTTGTTAGGGACTGTGCCAGGGCCTGAGTTAAGAGTAGTGTCAAGTCCTTAGTTAGGGACAGTGTTAGTGTCTGAGTTGAGAGTAACGTCAAGGCCTTAGTTAGGGACAATGTCAGGGCCTAGTTTGGGAGTAGTGTCAGGGCCTTAGTTAGGGACAGTGTCAGTGCCTGAGTTGGGAGTACTGTCAGGGCGTATTTCGGGACAGTCTCAGTGCCTTTGTTGGGATTAGTGTCACGGCCTTTGTTAGGAACAAAGTCAGTGCCTGAGTTGGGAGTTGTGTCAGGATATTAGTAAGGGACAGTGTCAGTGCCTGAGTTAGGAGAAGTGTCAGGGCTGTAGTTAGGGATAGTGTCAGTGCCTGAGTTGGAGGTAGTGTCAGGGCCTTAGGGACAATGTCAGAGGCTGAGATGGGAGTAGTGTCATGGTCTTAGTTACGGAGAGTGACAGCGCCTGAGTTGGGAATAGTGTCAGGGTCTTTGTTAGGGACAGTGTCAGGGTATTAGTTAAGAGTAGTGTCAAGGCCTTTGTTAGGGAGAGTGTCAGTGTCTGAGTTGGGAGGAGTGTCAGACCCTTAGTTAAGGGACAGCGTCAGTGTCTGAGTTAGGAATAGTGCCAGAGCCTAAGTTATGGACAGTGCCAGGGCCTGAGTTAGGAGTAGTCTGAGACCGGTAGTTAGTAACAGTGTAACGGCCTGAGTTGTTAGTAGTTTCAGGGCCTTAGTTAGCGAAAGTGTCAATGCCGGAATTGGGAGTAATGTCAGGGCTTACTTAGGGAGAGTGTCAGTGCCTGAGGTGGAAGTAGTATCAGGGCCTTAGTTAAGGACAGTGTCAGTGCCTGAGTTCGGAGTACTGTCAGGGCATATTTAGGGACAGTCTCAGTGCCTATTTTGGGAGTAGTGTCACGGCCTTAGTTAGTGACATTGTCAGTGCCTGAGTAAGGAGTAGTGTCCGGGCCTTAGTTAGGGACAGTGTCAGTTGCTTAGTTAGGAGTAGTGTCCGGGCCTAAGTTAGGGCCAGTGTCAGTGCCTGAGTCAGGAGTAGAGTCGGGGCCTAAGTTAGGGACAGTGTCATTGCTTGAGATAGGAGTAGTGTCAGGGCCTTAGTTAGGAGGAGCATCAGTGCCTTCGTTAGGTATTGTATCAGCGCCTCAGTTAGGAATAGTTTCAGGGCCTTATTTAGGGACAGTGTTAGTGCCTGAGTTAGGAGTTGTGTCGGCCTTAGTTAGGGACCTTTTCAGGACCTGGGTTAGGAGTAATGTCAGGGCCTTCCTTAAGTATTGTGTCAGCGCCTGAGTTAGGAATAGTGTCAGGGCCTTAGTTAGGGACATTGTCAGGGCATGACTTAGGAGTTGTGTTAGGGCGTGAGCTATGAATAGTGTCAGGGCCTTAGTTAGTGACAGTGTCAGTGCTGAGTTTGGAGTAGTATCAGGGCCTTAGTTAGAGACAGTGTCAGGGCCTGAGTTAGGTGTATGTCAGGGCCTAGTTAGGGACAGTGTCAGTGCCTGATTTAGGAGTAGTGTCACAGGCTTTGTTAGGGACAGTGTCAGGGCCTGAGTTAGGAGTAGTGTCACAGCTTTAGTTAGGACCAGTGTCAGGGCCTTAGTTAAGTCCAACATCAGCGCCTATGATAGGAATGAGATCAGGACCTGTGTTACAGGTGATGTCAGGGCCTTATTTAAGAACAGTGTCAGGGCCTGAGTCCTGACTGACTCCTTACTGTCCTCACTAAGGACTTTTGACACTACTGCTAATTCAGGCCCTGATAATGTCCCTAACTAAGGCCCTGACACTTTCCCTGGCTAAGGCCCTGAACTTCTCCTAAGTCAGGCCCTGATACTGTCCCTAACAATGGCCCTGACACTACACCTAACTGAGGCCCCGACATGATACCTAACAAAGGCTTTGTTGCTAGTCCAAACTAAAGCCCTAAAACTGGTCCTAAATAAGGCCTTGACACTAATCCTAACTCAGGCCCTAGCACTGTCCCTAACTAGGTCTCAGACAGTACACCTAAATCAGACCCTGACACAGTCCCTAAGCAAGGCCCTGACACTACTGCTAACTCAGTCCCTTACACTGTACCTAACAAAGTCTCTGATGCTAGGCCTAACTCAGGCCCTGAAACCGTCTGTAACTAAGGCCCTGCTGCCATCACTATCAAAAGTCCTGACATTATCCTGAGCTAATATCCTGACCTATGTCGTTCCAAGGTCCTGAAACTGTCCCAAAGTAAGCCCTGACGCTGTCCCTAAGTGAAGACCTGAGGCTGTCCCTAACTCAGGCCCTGAAGCTTTCCTTAACTGAAACCTTGAAGCTGTGACTAATTCAGGCCCTGATCATGTACCTAACGAAGACCTTAATGCTGATCCAGCAAAGACGCTGATGCTGCTCCAAAGTCATGCCCTGACAGTGTGCCCAGCTAAGGGCCTGATGCTAAGCCTCACTCAGGCCCTGTCGCTCTCCCTAAGTCAGGCCCTGACACTGCCACTAACGAAGGCCCTGACTCTACTCCTAATTCAGTCCCGTACATTGTATCTAACAAAGGCTCTGATGCTAGTCGTAACTCAGGGCCTGACACTGTCTCTAACTAAGGGCTGCTGCCATCAACATCTAAAGTCCTGACATTATCCGGAGCTAATAACCTGACCCATGTCTTACCAAGGTCCTGAAACTGTCCCACAGTAAACCCTGACGCTGTCCCTAAGTGAGGCCCTGAAGCTTTCCCTAACTAACTCAGGCCTTGATGCTGTGACTAACTCAGACCCTGATCATGTCTTTAACTAAGACCCTAAGGCTGATCCAACAGAGGCCCTGATGCTGCTCCTAAGTCATGCCCCGATAGTGTCCCCCACTAAGTGTCTGATGCTAGGCCTCACGCAGACCCTAACGCTCTCCCTAAGTCAGGCTCTGATGCTGTCCCTACCTGAAGCCCTAACACTGGTTCTGAATAAGGCCCTGAGAGTCTCCATAACAAAGGTCTTCACACTATCCTTAGGTCATTTCCTGACACTATCCCTAGATGTTAAACTGACACGGTCACTAGCTAATGTCCTGCCTCTTATGCTAACTGAAGCCCTTAGGCTGTGCCTACCTCAGGCACTGAATTTAGTCCCAAGACCATGAAACTGTCCCGAACTAAGGCCTAGATGCTCGCCCTACATCCAGTCCTGACACTGTCCCTAACTATGGCCCTAACACTATTGCTAACTGAGGATCTGACACTGGACCTATCAGAGGCCCGCTACTCCTAACTAACGCCTTGAAACTTTCCCTAACGTAGGCGCTGCTACCATCAATATCTAAAGTCCTGACATTATCCTGAGCTAATATCCTGACCCATGTCTTACCAAGGTCCTGAAACTCTCCCAAAGTTAGCCCTGACACTGTCCCTAAGTGAGGCCCTGAGGCTGTCCCTCACAGAGGTCCTGATAATGTCTTAAACTAAGACCCTAATGCTGACCCTACAGAGAACCTTATGCTGATCCTATGTCATGCCCTGACGCTGTCCGTAGCTAAGGCCCTGACTCGAGGCATCACTCAGGCCCTGTCGCTCTCCCTAAGTCAGGCTAAGATTCTATCCCTACCTGAAGCCCTGACACTGGGCCTAAATTAGGCACTGATGCTCTAATTAGCTATGGTCTTGACACTATCCCTAGGTCATTTCCTGACACTCTCCCTAGATCTTAACCTAAACTTGCCTTTAGCTATTGTCGAACCTCTTATGCTAACTAAATCCCTGACGTTGTCTCTAACTAAGAGCCTGAAATTAGTCCTGAGGCCGTCAACCTGTCCCTAACTGAAGTTTGGAGGATCATCCTAACTGAGGCGCTGACACTGTCCCTAACTAAAGCCCTGACACTACACCTAACTCAGTCCCTGACACTGTACTTTACAAGGGCTGTGATGCTAGTCCTAACTCAGGCCCTGACACTGTCTCTAAGTAAGGCTCAGAATTTGCCCCTAATATAGGCCCTGCTGTCAGCAATAACTAAAAACTGGACACTAGCCTGAGTTAATATCCTGACATATTTCTAACCAAGGTCCTGACACTGTCCCTAAGAAAGCCCTGTCGCTGTCCCTCTGTTACAAACTGAGGCTGTCCCTAACTCAGGCCCTGAAGCTTTCCCTAACTGAGGCCTTCACGCTGTGACTAACTGAGGACCTGATGATGTCTGTATCTAAGACGCTAAAGTCGATCCAACAGAGGAGCTGATGCTGTTCCTAAGTCATGCCCTGACATTGTCCTCATCTAAGGGCCTGACGCTAGGCCTCACTCAGGCCCTGTCGCTCTCCCTAAGTCAGGCTCTGATGCTGTCCCTACCTGAAGCCCTGACACTGGTTCTAAATAAGGATCTGATACTCTCAGTAACTAAGGTTTTGACACTATGCTTAGGTCCTTTCCTGACACTATCCCTAGAGCGTAACCTGACCCTGGCCCTAGCAAATGTCGTGCCTCTTATGCTAACTACAGCCCTGCTGCTGTCCTTAACTAAGGGCCTAAAATTACTCTCGAGGCTGTGACCTTGTCCGTACCTAAGGCCTCGATGTTCGTCCTAATTCAGGGCCTGACACTGTCCCTAACTAAGGCCCTGCTGCCGTCAATATCTAACGTCCTGACACTATCCTGAGCTAATTTCTTGACCCATCTCTTACCAAGGTCCTGAAACTGTCCCTAAGGAAGCCCTGATGCTGTCTCTAAGTGAGGCCTTGAGGCTGTCCCTAACAGAGGCCCTGATAATATCTGTAACATAGCCCCTGAGGCTGATCCTACCGTGGCTCTTATGCTGCTCCTAAGTCATGCCCTGACACTGTCTCTAGCTAAGGCCCTGACGCTAGGCCTCACTCAGGCCCTGTCCCACTCCCTAAGTCAGGCTCTGACGCTGTTCCTACCCGAAGCCCTGACACTCACTGCTCCTAAATTAGGTCCTGATGTGCTAAGTAACTAAGGTCTTGACACTATCCCTAGGTCATTTCCTGACACTCTCCCTAGACCTTAACCCAACCTTCTCTTTAGCTAATGTCGAGATGAGCTAAAGAGATTCTTTAGAACGGGATTCTTTCATCTTCTGAATATAGTTTTCTTCAAAACATAATTTTTATAGTGTTACTAACTTTAAACAAAATGTACTCAACTGCTGTGGAATATTCCTTCATAGGAGCGTGCATGGTTCACTTGTGCATCTGCTTGTGGTGGTGCTCAGGTTGCTTTCAGCTGTAGATCCCCTTATGCTAGCTAAATCCCTGATTCTGTCCCTAAATGAGGCCCTGAATTTAGGTCCGAGGCCGTGAACCTGTCCCTAACTGAGGCCTGGAGGCTCGTCCTAATGCAGGCCCTGACAGTGTCCCTAACTAAGGCTCTGACAATACACCTAACTCAGTCACTGACACTGTACCTAACAAAGGCTCTGATGCTAGTCCTAACTTAGGCGCTGACACTGCCTCTAACTAAGGCCCTGCTGCCGTCAATATCTGAACACCTGATATTATCCTGAGCTAATAGCCTGACCCATGTCTTACCAAGGTCCTGAAACTTTCCCAAAGTAAGCCCTGACGCTGTCCCTAAGTGAGGCCTTGAGGCTATCCCTAACGGAGGCCCTGATAATAGCTTTAACCAAGACCCTAATGCTGATCCTACAGAGGCCTTTATGCTGCTCCTAAGTCATGCCCTGATACTGTCCCTTACTCAGGCCCTAAAGATAGGCCTCACTTCGGCCCTGTTGCTGTACCTTAGTTAGGCTCTGATGCTGTCCATACATCAAGCCCTGGCACTGGTCCTGATTAAGGTGCTCACGCTGCTGCTAACTAAGGCCCCGATGCTCTCAATAACTAAGGTCTTCTCGCTATCCCTTGGTCATTTCCTTTCACTGTCTCTGGCCTGGAACCTGACTCTGTCCCGAGATAATCTCCTGCACCTTATGCTAACTGAAACCCTAATGCTCTCCCTAACTAAGGCCCTGACTACTCCTAACTAAGGCCATGACACTGAATCTAACAAAGGCCCGGAATCTGTCCTTAATATAGGCCCTGCTGCCAGCAATGACTAAAATCCTGACACTCTCCTGAGCTAATATCCTGACTCATTTCTAACCAAGGTCCTGACACTGTCCCTAAGAAAGCCCTGTCGCTGTCTTTAAGTGAAGACATGAGGCTGTCTGTAACTCAGACCCTGAAGCTTTCCCTAACTGAGGCCTTGACGCTGTGACTAACTAGGGCTCCGGTCATGTCTTTAACTAAGAACCTAAAGCTGATCCAACAAAGGCACTGATGCTGCTCCTAAGTCATTCCCTGACAGTGTCCCCAGCTAAGGGCCTGACATTAGGCCTCACTCAGGCCCTGTCGCTCTCCCTAAGTCAGGCCCTGATGCTGTCCCGACCTGAAGCCCTAACACTGCTTCTGAATAAGTCCCTGAGAGTCTCAGTAACAAAGGTCTTCACACTATCCTTAGGTCATTTCCTGACACGATTCCAAGCCTTTACCCTAACCTGTCCCGAGCTAATGTCCTACCTCTTATGCTAACTAAAGACCTTATGCTGTGCCTAATTCAGGCACTGAATTTAGTCCCAAGGCCGCTAGACTGTCCCTAACTCGGCTCGATGCCCTTATTGTCACAATGTTCCATGACCACTGTCATCACAATGCTCCACGCCCTTGTCATCACAATGCTCCATAACCCCTGTCATCACAATGCTCCATGACTTTGTCATCGCAATGCTCCATGACTTTGTCATCGCAATGCTCCATGCCATTGTCATCACAATGCTCCATGCCCTTATCATCACAATGCTCCATGACCCCTGTCACCCAATGCTCCATGAGCCTTGTCTAAAATGCTACATGCCTGTGAAATCACAAAGCTCCATGCCCCCTGTCATCACAAGTCTCCATGACTCTTGTCATCACAATGCTTCATGGCCCCTGTCATTCAAAATGCCATATGACCACTATCATCAAAATGTTCCATGGCCCTTGTCATCACAATGCCCCGTGAACCCTGTCATCACAATGTTCCAGGCCCCCTGTCATCACAATGAGCCATGACCCCTTTCATCACAATGCTCCAGGTCCGTTTTCAGCACAATGCTCCATGACCCCTGTCATCACAATGTTCCCTGGCCTTTGTCATCACAATTCTCCATGGCCCCTGTAATCACAGTGCTACATGACAACGTTCATCACATTGCTCCATGACCACTGTCATCATAATGCCACATGAGACCTGTCATCACAATGCTCCATGGCCCTTGTCATCACAATGCTCCATGATCCTTGTAATCCAAATGCTCCTTGACCCTTTCATCACAATGTTACAGTACCCCTTTCTTCACAATGCTCCATGCCGCTGGTCACCACAATGCTCCATGACCTCTGTCATCACAATGCTCCATGTCCCTTGTCATTAAAATGCTCCATGGCCCCTGTCATCACAATGCTGCATCATCCTTATAATCTCAATGCCCCATGGTCCTTGTCATCACAAATCTCCACGCATCTGTCATCACAATGCTCCATGACCCCTGTCATCCCAATGCTCCATAGCACTTTTCATCACAATGCTACATGACCACTTTTATCACAATGTTCCATGACCACTTTAATCAGAATGCTCCATGACCACTTTCATCACAATGCCCCATGACCCCTGTCATCAAAATGCTCCATGGCCCTTGTCACCACAATGCTCCAGGACCCGTCATCACAATTCTCCATGACCCTTGTCATCACAATGCTCCATGGCGCTTGTCATCACAATGATCCAGAGCCTTAGTGCTTGAGTCGGGAGTAGTATCATTGCCTCAGTTAGGGACACTGTCATTGCCTGAAATGGGAGTAGTGTCAGAGCCTTAGTTAGGGACAGAGCCAGGGCGAGTTGGGAGTAGTGCCAGTGCCTTAGTTAGGGACAGCGCCAGTGCTTGCATTGGGAGTAGTGTCAGGGCCATAGTTAGGGACAGTGTCAGTGGCTGAGATGGGAATAGTGTCAGGGCCTTAGTTACGGACATTGTCAGTGCCTAAGTTGGGATTTTCTTCAGGGTCTTTATTATGGACAGTGTCAGGGCCTGAGTTAACAGTAGTGTCAAGGCCTTAATTTGGAAGAGTGTCAGTGTCTCAGTTTGGAGTAGTGTCAGACCCTTAGTTAGGAACAGCGTCAGTGCCTGAGTTGGGAGTAGTGACATGGCCTAAGTTATGGACAGTGTCAGGGTCTGACTTAGAAATCGTCTCAGGACCTTAGTTAGGGACAGTGTCAGTGATTGTGTTAGGAATAGTGTCAGGGCCTAAGTTAGGAGTAGTCTGAGACTGGTAGTTAGGAAAAGTGTCAGGGCCTGAGTTGTGAGAAGTTACAGGGCCTTAGTTAGAGAAAGTGTCAGTGCCAGAGTTGGGAGTTATGTCAGGGCCTTAATTAGGGACAGTGTCAGTGCCTGAGTTGGGAGTAGTGTCAGGGCCTAGTTAGGGACAGGGTCAGTGCCTGAGTTGTGAGTACTTTCAGGGCCGTAGTTAGAGAAAGTGTCAGTGCCGGAGTTGGGAGTTATGTCAGGGACTTAGTTAGGGACAGTGTCAGTGCCTGAGTTGGGAGCAGTGTCAGGTCCTAGTTAGGGACAGTGTCAGTGCCTGAGTTGGAAGTAGTGTCAGGGCATTAGGTACAGTGTCAATGGCTGAGATGGGAGTAGTGTCAGGGTCTTAGTTAGGGAGAGTGTCAGTGCCTGAGTTGGGAATAGTCTCGGGGTCATTTTTGGGGACAGCATCAGGGCATGAGTTAAAAGTAGTGTCAAGGCCTTAGTTAGGGAGAGTGTCAGTGCCTGCGTTGGGAGTAG
>NW_028124224.1:0-40863 GCF_965194825.1 Balaenoptera physalus | reverse complement strand
AAAGGGCCATGCTGAATAAAGTGTCAAAACAAGAAATGCAGGACAGGCCATGGAGAAACGGGAACCCTGCTACGCTGATGGGCAGGATGTAAATTGCCAACAGCCACTCTGGAGAAGTGTACGGTGTGTCCTGAAACATCTAAAAAACTCAGCTTAGAGAGCATAGGGCACTTCCACTCATGGGCGTATAAATTGGGAAAACTAAAAATCAGCAAGACACAGGCACCCCAAAGTTTAGGGCTGCTCTGTTGACAAGAACCTCCACTTCGTTACACCTTAAATATCCCAGGAAAGAGAAAAATGGATAAAGAAGATGTGGTCCTTATATACAATGGAATATCACTCAGCCATGAAATCAACGTCATAAGGCTAGTAGCAGCATGATGAGTGGATTTAGGTACGACGATTCTAAGTGAAATAAGTCACACAGAAAAAGACACTTACCATAAGATATCACTTATAGAGGGAATGTAAAAATTGCTACCCTTGAACTGAATTACAAAACAGAACAGAGTCACACGTTTAGAAAACACACTATGGCTGCTTAACGGGAAAGGTGAGGTGGGGTGATGCATAAAACAAGGGTTTCAAATTAGCTCAGATACCGTTCCATAAACCCAATAGGTAATAGACAAGACCTACTCCTTGCTCAGTGAATTGGACTCAACACCCCCTATTCACCGCACAAGAATATATCTGACTAGTAAGAATCTTAAAACCTATGTATTGATATCTCTCTGTAAGTGAGTCAAGTGGGTGTAAAGCGGCATAAACACAGCAGTGAAAGCAGCTAAACCCCATTATAAAAATCAATTACTTTTAAAAACCCGTGAAACAAAGACAGTGAAGGAGAGAGAAATTCTTACAAAATTCGTTCAGGGGTTGTGATGCCACCTGGATTGACCATATCTAGACCCACAGCTGATTGAGACATAAGGGTGGACACTCTTGGGGCTGAGAGGTTTGGTGAGGTTGGGTGAGCAAACGCAGACCCTTTAAAGTAATACTGCGTGGTACCCATCCCATGGGTCCCAAATCTCCAGGTTCAAGGGCATCTTCCTACATCGAAAACATGCATGAGAAACCCAGAAGATGGTACACCGTGTGATCGGGAAAGGTTTCTGAAACGCACCTCATTTCTCATCTCCTTGTGCTCGGGTTCGCCATTCCAGCCGCTTTACTAGCAATCTCCCTCCTTGGAGAATCAGCACCTTTAACCTCCTGTTCCGTCCAGGTTGCAATTTGTCCTGAGGATGAACGGGAAGAGGGGGAACCAATGAGAGACTAGCTCTAGGTGTTGGGACAGGCACAGGTCACTCTATTTTCCCATCAGGAAGAAGAATTAACCACAGGCTCAGCCTGCCGCCCGGGACCACAGTAGGGACTGAAGCAATCCTGCGCTTTTGCGGCCAGCTCCCAAGAAAGCGAGTTGAAAAATGGAGCTCAGGGGCACTGCAATTCACAAACCTGCAGACTTATACATGATCACTCTCGTCCTCAAATATATTGAGGGAAGGCAACGAAGAGGATTTGAAAGCAAGGCAGAATTGCAGGAAACAGATTTCAGGAGGGAGATTCGAATCGCCTTTAAAGCACAGGAAAAGCGGCAAAACCTCGACAATGATGCCCTTGGCCAAAAAGGGCGTATGCGTTTTTTCCTGAATATATTCAGGAAAAAACGCATACGCCCTTTTTGGCCAACCAAGCAACCTGGAAAGGCAAATCAGCGCTACAAAGAAGTCTCGCTTCCCATCGGTCAAAAGGGCCATGCTGAATAAAGTGTCAAAACCAGAAATGCAGGACAGGCCATGGAGAAACGGGAGCCTTGCTACGCTGATGGGCAGGATGTAAATTGCCAACAGCCACTCTGGAGAAGTGTACGGTGTGTCCTGAAACATCTAAAAAACTCAGCTTAGAGAGCATAGGGCACTTCCACTCATGGGCGTATAAATTGGGAAAACTAAAAATCAGCAAGACACAGGCACCCCAAAGTTTAGGGCTGCTCTGTTGACAAGAACCTCCACTTCGTTACACCTTAAATATCCCAGGAAAGAGAAAAATGGATAAAGAAGTTGTGGTCCTTATGTACAATGGAATATCACTCAGTCATGAAATCAACGTCATAAGGCTAGTAGCAGCATGATGAGTGTATTTAGGTACGACGATTCTAAGTGAAATAAGTCACAGAGAAAAAGACACTTATCATAAGATATCACTTATAGAGGGAATGTAAAAACCGCTACCCTTGAACTGAATTACAAAACAGAACAGAGTCACACGTTTAGAAAACACACTATGGCTGCCTAACGGGAAAGGTGAGGTGGGGTGATGCATAAAACAAGGGTTTCAAATTAGCTCAGATACCGTTCCATAAACCCAATAGGTAATAGACAAGACCTACTCCTTGCTCAGTGAATTGGACTCAACACACCCTATTCACCGCCCAAGAATATATCTGACTAGTAAGAATCTTAAAACCTATGTATTGATATCTCTCTGTAAGTGAGTCAAGTGGGTGTAAAGCGGCATAAACACAGCAGTGAAAAGCAGCTAAACCCCATTATAAAAATCAATTACTTTTAAAAACCCGTGAAACAAAGACAGTGAAGGAGAGAGAAATTCTTACAAAATTCGTTCAGTGGCTGAGATGCCACCTGGATTGACCATATCTAGACCCACAGCTGATTGAGACATAAGGGTGGACACTCTTGGGGCTTAGAGGTTTGGTGAGGTTGGGTGAGCAAACGCAGACCCTTTAAAGTAATACTGCGTGGTACCCATCCCATGGGTCCCAAATCTCCAGTTTCAAGAGCATCTTCCTACATCGAAAACATGCATGAGAAACCCAGAAGTTGGTACACCGTGTGATCGGGAAAGGTTTCTAAAACGCACCTCATTTCTCATCTCCTTGTGCTCGGGTTCGCCATTCCAGCCGCTTTACTAGCAATCTCCCTCCTTGGAGAATCAGTACCTTTAACCTCCTGTTCCGTACAGGTTGCAATTTGTCCTGAGGATGAACGGGAAGAGGGGGAACCAATGAGAAACTAGCTCTAGGTGTTGGGACAGGCACAGGTCACTCTATTTTCCCATCAGGAAGAAGAATTAACCACAGGCTCAGCCTGCCGCCCGGGACCACAGTAGGGCCTGAAGCAATCCTGTGCTTTTGCGGCCAGCTCCCAAGAAAGCGAGTTGAAAAATGGAGCTCAGGGGCACTGCAATTCACAAACCTGCAGACTTATACATGATCACTCTCGTCCACAAATATATTGAGGGAAGGCAACGAAGAGGATTTGAAAGCAAGGCAGAATTGCAGGAAACAGATTTCAGGAGGGAGATTCGAATCGCCTTTAAAGCACAGGAAAAGCGGCAAAACCTCGACAATGATGCCCTTGGCCAAAAAGGGCGTATGCGTTTTTTCCTGAATATATTCAGGAAAAAACGCATACGCCCTTTTTGGCCAACCAAGCAACCTGGAAAGGCAAATCAACGCTACAAATAAGTCTCGCTTCCCATCGGTCAAAAGGGCCATGCTGAATAAAGTGTCAAAACCAGAAATGCAGGACAGGCCATGGAGAAACGGGAGCCTTGCTACGCTGATGGGCGAGATGTAAATTGCCAACAGCCACTCAGGAGAAGTGTACGCTGTGTCCTGAAACATCTAAAAAACTCAGCTTAGAGAGCATAGGGCACTTCCACTCATGGGCGTATAAATTGGGAAAACTAAAAATCAGCAAGACACAGGCACCCCAAAGGTTAGGGCTGCTCTGTTGACAAGAAACTCCACTTCGTTACACCTTAAATATCCCAGGAAAGAGAAAAATGGATTAAGAAGTTGTGGTTCCTATGTACAACGGAATATCACTCAGCCATGAAATCAACGTCATAACTCTAGTAGCAGCAAGATGAGTGGATTTAGGTACGACGATTCTAAGTGAAATAAGTCACACAGAAAAAGACACTTATCATGAGATATCACTTATAGAGGGAATGTAAAAATTGCTACCCTTGAACTGAATTACAAAACAGAACAGAGTCACACGTTTAGAAAACACACTATGGCTGCTTAACGGGAAAGGTGAGGTGGGGTGATGCATAAAACAAGGGTTTCAAATTAGCTCAGATACCGTTCCATAAACCCAATAGGTAATAGACAAGACCTACTCCTTGCTCAGTGAATTGGACTCAACACCCCCTATTCACCGCACAAGAATATATCTGACTAGTAAGAATCTTAAAACCTATGTATTGATATCTCTCTGTAAGTGAGTCAAGTGGGTGTAAAGCGGCATAAACACAGCAGTGAAAGCAGCTAAACCCCATTATAAAAATCAATTACTTTTAAAAACCCGTGAAACAAAGACAGTGAAGGAGAGAGAAATTCTTACAAAATTCGTTCAGGGGCTGTGATGCCACCTGGATTGACCATATCTAGACCCACAGCTGATTGAGACATAAGGGTGGACACTCTTGGGGCTGAGAGGTTTGGTGAGGTTGGGTGAGCAAACGCAGACCCTTTAAAGTAATACTGCGTGGTACCCATCCCATGGGTCCCAAATCTCCAGGTTCAAGGGCATCTTCCTACATCGAAAACATGCATGAGAAACCCAGAAGATGGTACACCGTGTGATCGGGAAAGGTTTCTGAAACGCACCTCATTTCTCATCTCCTTGTGCTCGGGTTCGCCATTCCAGCCGCTTTACTAGCAATCTCCCTCCTTGGAGAATCAGCACCTTTAACCTCCTGTTCCGTCCAGGTTGCAATTTGTCCTGAGGATGAACGGGAAGAGGGGGAACCAATGAGAGACTAGCTCTAGGTGTTGGGACAGGCACAGGTCACTCTATTTTCCCATCAGGAAGAAGAATTAACCACAGGCTCAGCCTGCCGCCCGGGACCACAGTAGGGACTGAAGCAATCCTGCGCTTTTGCGGCCAGCTCCCAAGAAAGCGAGTTGAAAAATGGAGCTCAGGGGCACTGCAATTCACAAACCTGCAGACTTATACATGATCACTCTCGTCCTCAAATATATTGAGGGAAGGCAACGAAGAGGATTTGAAAGCAAGGCAGAATTGCAGGAAACAGATTTCAGGAGGGAGATTCGAATCGCCTTTAAAGCACAGGAAAAGCGGCAAAACCTCGACAATGATGCCCTTGGCCAAAAAGGGCGTATGCGTTTTTTCCTGAATATATTCAGGAAAAAACGCATACGCCCTTTTTGGCCAACCAAGCAACCTGGAAAGGCAAATCAGCGCTACAAAGAAGTCTCGCTTCCCATCGGTCAAAAGGGCCATGCTGAATAAAGTGTCAAAACCAGAAATGCAGGACAGGCCATGGAGAAACGGGAGCCTTGCTACGCTGATGGGCGAGATGTAAATTGCCAACAGCCACTCAGGAGAAGTGTACACTGTGTCTTGAAACATCTAAAAAACTCAGCTTAGAGAGCATAGGGCACTTCCACTCATGGGCGTATAAATTGGGAAAACTAAAAATCAGCAAGACACAGGCACCCCAAAGGTTAGGGCTGCTCTGTTGACAAGAAACTCCACTTCGTTACACCTTAAATATCCCAGGAAAGAGAAAAATGGATTAAGAAGTTGTGGTTCCTATGTACAACGGAATATCACTCAGCCATGAAATCAACGTCATAACTCTAGTAGCAGCATGATGAGTGGATTTAGGTACGACGATTCTAAGTGAAATAAGTCACACAGAAAAAGACACTTATCATGAGATATCACTTATAGAGGGAATATAAAAACCGCTACCCTTGAACTGAATTACAAAACAGAACAGAGTCACACGTTTAGAAAACACACTATGGCTGCTTAACGGGAAAGGTGAGGTGGGGTGATGCATAAAACAAGGGTTTCATTTGAGCTCAGATACCGTTCCATAAACCCAATAGGTAATAGACAAGACCTACTCCTTGCTCAGTGAATTGGACTCAACACCCCCTATTCACCGCCCAAGAATATATCTGACTAGTAAGAATCTTAAAACCTATGTATTGATATCTCTCTGTAAGTGAGTCAAGAGGGTGTAAAGCGGCATAAACACAGCAGTGAAAAGCAGCTAAACCCCATTATAAAAATCAATTACTTTTAAAAACCCGTGAAAAAAGACAGTGAAGGAGAGAGAAATTCTTACAAAATTCGTTCAGGGGCTGTGATGCCACCTGCATTGACCATATCTAGACCCACAGCTGATTGAGACATAAGGGTGGACACTCTTGGGGCTGAGAGGTTTGGTGAGGTTGGGTGAGCAAACGCAGACCCTTTAAAGTAATACTGCGTGGTACCCATCCCATGGGTCCCAAATCTCCAGTTTCAAGAGCATCTTCCTACATCGAAAACATGCATGAGAAACCCAGAAGTTGGTACACCGTGTGATCGGGAAAGGTTTCTAAAACGCACCTCATTTCTCATCTCCTTGTGCTCGGGTTCGCCATTCCAGCCGCTTTACTAGCAATCTCCCTCCTTGGAGAATCAGTACCTTTAACCTCCTGTTCCGTACAGGTTGCAATTTGTCCTGAGGATGAACGGGAAGAGGGGGAACCAATGAGAGACTAGCTCTAGGTGTTGGGACAGGCACAGGTCACTCTATTTTCCCATCAGGAAGAAGAATTAACCACAGGCTCAGCCTGCCGCCCGGGACCACAGTAGGGCCTGAAGCAATCCTGCGCTTTTGCGGCCAGCTCCCAAGAAAGCGAGTTGAAAAATGGAGCTCAGGGGCACTGCAATTCACAAACCTGCAGACTTATACATGATCACTCTCGTCCACAAATATATTGAGGGAAGGCAACGAAGAGGATTTGAAAGCAAGGCAGAATTGCAGGAAACAGATTTCAGGAGGGAGATTCGAATCGCCTTTAAAGCACAGGAAATGCGGCAAAACCTCGACAATGATGCCCTTGGCCAAAAAGGTCCTATGCGTTTTTTCCTGAATATATTCAGGAAAAAACGCATACGCCCTTTTTGGCCAACCAAGCAACCTGGAAAGGCAAATCAGCGCTACAAAGAAGTCTCGCTTCCCATCGGTCAAAAGGGCCATGCTGAATAAAGTGTCAAAACAAGAAATGCAGGACAGGCCATGGAGAAACGGGAACCCTGCTACGCTGATGGGCAGGATGTAAATTGCCAACAGCCACTCTGGAGAAGTGTACGGTGTGTCCTGAAACATCTAAAAAACTCAGCTTAGAGAGCATAGGGCACTTCCACTCATGGGCGTATAAATTGGGAAAACTAAAAATCAGCAAGACACAGGCACCCCAAAGTTTAGGGCTGCTCTGTTGACAAGAACCTCCACTTCGTTACACCTTAAATATCCCAGGAAAGAGAAAAATGGATAAAGAAGATGTGGTCCTTATATACAATGGAATATCACTCAGCCATGAAATCAACGTCATAAGGCTAGTAGCAGCATGATGAGTGGATTTAGGTACGACGATTCTAAGTGAAATAAGTCACACAGAAAAAGACACTTACCATAAGATATCACTTATAGAGGGAATGTAAAAATTGCTACCCTTGAACTGAATTACAAAACAGAACAGAGTCACACGTTTAGAAAACACACTATGGCTGCTTAACGGGAAAGGTGAGGTGGGGTGATGCATAAAACAAGGGTTTCAAATTAGCTCAGATACCGTTCCATAAACCCAATAGGTAATAGACAAGACCTACTCCTTGCTCAGTGAATTGGACTCAACACCCCCTATTCACCGCACAAGAATATATCTGACTAGTAAGAATCTTAAAACCTATGTATTGATATCTCTCTGTAAGTGAGTCAAGTGGGTGTAAAGCGGCATAAACACAGCAGTGAAAAGCAGCTAAACCCCATTATAAAAATCAATTACTTTTAAAAACCCGTGAAACAAAGACAGTGAAGGAGAGAGAAATTCTTACAAAATTCGTTCAGGGGCTGTGATGCCACCTGGATTGACCATATCTAGACCCACAGCTGATTGAGACATAAGGGTGGACACTCTTGGGGCTGAGAGGTTTGGTGAGGTTGGGTGAGCAAACGCAGACCCTTTAAAGTAATACTGCGTGGTACCCATCCCATGGGTCCCAAATCTCCAGGTTCAAGGGCATCTTCCTACATCGAAAACATGCATGAGAAACCCAGAAGATGGTACACCGTGTGATCGGGAAAGGTTTCTGAAACGCACCTCATTTCTCATCTCCTTGTGCTCGGGTTCGCCATTCCAGCCGCTTTACTAGCAATCTCCCTCCTTGGAGAATCAGCACCTTTAACCTCCTGTTCCGTCCAGGTTGCAATTTGTCCTGAGGATGAACGGGAAGAGGGGGAACCAATGAGAGACTAGCTCTAGGTGTTGGGACAGGCACAGGTCACTCTATTTTCCCATCAGGAAGAAGAATTAACCACAGGCTCAGCCTGCCGCCCGGGACCACAGTAGGGACTGAAGCAATCCTGCGCTTTTGCGGCCAGCTCCCAAGAAAGCGAGTTGAAAAATGGAGCTCAGGGGCACTGCAATTCACAAACCTGCAGACTTATACATGATCACTCTCGTCCTCAAATATATTGAGGGAAGGCAACGAAGAGGATTTGAAAGCAAGGCAGAATTGCAGGAAACAGATTTCAGGAGGGAGATTCGAATCGCCTTTAAAGCACAGGAAAAGCGGCAAAACCTCGACAATGATGCCCTTGGCCAAAAAGGGCGTATGCGTTTTTTCCTGAATATATTCAGGAAAAAACGCATACGCCCTTTTTGGCCAACCAAGCAACCTGGAAAGGCAAATCAGCGCTACAAAGAAGTCTCGCTTCCCATCGGTCAAAAGGGCCATGCTGAATAAAGTGTCAAAACCAGAAATGCAGGACAGGCCATGGAGAAACGGGAGCCTTGCTACGCTGATGGGCAGGATGTAAATTGCCAACAGCCACTCTGGAGAAGTGTACGGTGTGTCCTGAAACATCTAAAAAACTCAGCTTAGAGAGCATAGGGCACTTCCACTCATGGGCGTATAAATTGGGAAAACTAAAAATCAGCAAGACACAGGCACCCCAAAGGTTAGGGCTGCTCTGTTGACAAGAAACTCCACTTCGTTACACCTTAAATATCCCAGGAAAGAGAAAAATGGATTAAGAAGTTGTGGTTCCTATGTACAACGGAATATCACTCAGCCATGAAATCAACGTCATAACTCTAGTAGCAGCATGATGAGTGGATTTAGGTACGACGATTCTAAGTGAAATAAGTCACACAGAAAAAGACACTTATCATGAGATATCACTTATAGAGGGAATATAAAAACCGCTACCCTTGAACTGAATTACAAAACAGAACAGAGTCACACGTTTAGAAAACACACTATGGCTGCTTAACGGGAAAGGTGAGGTGGGGTGATGCATAAAACAAGGGTTTCATTTGAGCTCAGATACCGTTCCATAAACCCAATAGGTAATAGACAAGACCTACTCCTTGCTCAGTGAATTGGACTCAACACCCCCTATTCACCGCCCAAGAATATATCTGACTAGTAAGAATCTTAAAACCTATGTATTGATATCTCTCTGTAAGTGAGTCAAGAGGGTGTAAAGCGGCATAAACACAGCAGTGAAAAGCAGCTAAACCCCATTATAAAAATCAATTACTTTTAAAAACCCGTGAAAAAAGACAGTGAAGGAGAGAGAAATTCTTACAAAATTCGTTCAGGGGCTGTGATGCCACCTGGATTGACCATATCTAGACCCACAGCTGATTGAGACATAAGGGTGGACACTCTTGGGGCTGAGAGGTTTGGTGAGGTTGGGTGAGCAAACGCAGACCCTTTAAAGTAATACTGCGTGGTACCCATCCCATGGGTCCCAAATCTCCAGTTTCAAGAGCATCTTCCTACATCGAAAACATGCATGAGAAACCCAGAAGTTGGTACACCGTGTGATCGGGAAAGGTTTCTAAAACGCACCTCATTTCTCATCTCCTTGTGCTCGGGTTCGCCATTCCAGCCGCTTTACTAGCAATCTCCCTCCTTGGAGAATCAGTACCTTTAACCTCCTGTTCCGTACAGGTTGCAATTTGTCCTGAGGATGAACGGGAAGAGGGGGAACCAATGAGAGACTAGCTCTAGGTGTTGGGACAGGCACAGGTCACTCTATTTTCCCATCAGGAAGAAGAATTAACCACAGGCTCAGCCTGCCGCCCGGGACCACAGTAGGGCCTGAAGCAATCCTGCGCTTTTGCGGCCAGCTCCCAAGAAAGCGAGTTGAAAAATGGAGCTCAGGGGCACTGCAATTCACAAACCTGCAGACTTATACATGATCACTCTCGTCCACAAATATATTGAGGGAAGGCAACGAAGAGGATTTGAAAGCAAGGCAGAATTGCAGGAAACAGATTTCAGGAGGGAGATTCGAATCGCCTTTAAAGCACAGGAAATGCGGCAAAACCTCGACAATGATGCCCTTGGCCAAAAAGGGCCTATGCGTTTTTTCCTGAATATATTCAGGAAAAAACGCATACGCCCTTTTTGGCCAACCAAGCAACCTGGAAAGGCAAATCAGCGCTACAAAGAAGTCTCGCTTCCCATCGGTCAAAAGGGCCATGCTGAATAAAGTGTCAAAACAAGAAATGCAGGACAGGCCATGGAGAAACGGGAACCCTGCTACGCTGATGGGCAGGATGTAAATTGCCAACAGCCACTCTGGAGAAGTGTACGGTGTGTCCTGAAACATCTAAAAAACTCAGCTTAGAGAGCATAGGGCACTTCCACTCATGGGCGTATAAATTGGGAAAACTAAATATCAGCAAGACACAGGCACCCCAAAGTTTAGGGCTGCTCTGTTGACAAGAACCTCCACTTCGTTACACCTTAAATATCCCAGGAAAGAGAAAAATGGATAAAGAAGATGTGGTCCTTATATACAATGGAATATCACTCAGCCATGAAATCAACGTCATAAGGCAAGTAGCAGCATGATGAGTGGATTTAGGTACGACGATTCTAAGTGAAATAAGTCACACAGAAAAAGACACTTACCATAAGATATCACTTATAGAGGGAATGTAAAAATTGCTACCCTTGAACTGAATTACAAAACAGAACAGAGTCACACGTTTAGAAAACACACTATGGCTGCTTAACGGGAAAGGTGAGGTGGGGTGATGCATAAAACAAGGGTTTCAAATTAGCTCAGATACCGTTCCATAAACCCAATAGGTAATAGACAAGACCTACTCCTTGCTCAGTGAATTGGACTCAACACCCCCTATTCACCGCACAAGAATATATCTGACTAGTAAGAATCTTAAAACCTATGTATTGATATCTCTCTGTAAGTGAGTCAAGTGGGTGTAAAGCGGCATAAACACAGCAGTGAAAGCAGCTAAACCCCATTATAAAAATCAATTACTTTTAAAAACCCGTGAAACAAAGACAGTGAAGGAGAGAGAAATTCTTACAAAATTCGTTCAGGGGCTGTGATGCCACCTGGATTGACCATATCTAGACCCACAGCTGATTGAGACATAAGGGTGGACACTCTTGGGGCTGAGAGGTTTGGTGAGGTTGGGTGAGCAAACGCAGACCCTTTAAAGTAATACTGCGTGGTACCCATCCCATGGGTCCCAAATCTCCAGGTTCAAGGGCATCTTCCTACATCGAAAACATGCATGAGAAACCCAGAAGATGGTACACCGTGTGATCGGGAAAGGTTTCTGAAACGCACCTCATTTCTCATCTCCTTGTGCTCGGGTTCGCCATTCCAGCCGCTTTACTAGCAATCTCCCTCCTTGGAGAATCAGCACCTTTAACCTCCTGTTCCGTCCAGGTTGCAATTTGTCCTGAGGATGAACGGGAAGAGGGGGAACCAATGAGAGACTAGCTCTAGGTGTTGGGACAGGCACAGGTCACTCTATTTTCCCATCAGGAAGAAGAATTAACCACAGGCTCAGCCTGCCGCCCGGGACCACAGTAGGGACTGAAGCAATCCTGCGCTTTTGCGGCCAGCTCCCAAGAAAGCGAGTTGAAAAATGGAGCTCAGGGGCACTGCAATTCACAAACCTGCAGACTTATACATGATCACTCTCGTTCTCAAATATATTGAGGGAAGGCAACGAAGAGGATTTGAAAGCAAGGCAGAATTGCAGGAAACAGATTTCAGGAGGGAGATTCGAATCGCCTTTAAAGCACAGGAAAAGCGGCAAAACCTCGACAATGATGCCCTTGGCCAAAAAGGGCGTATGCGTTTTTTCCTGAATATATTCAGGAAAAAACGCATACGCCCTTTTTGGCCAACCAAGCAACCTGGAAAGGCAAATCAGCGCTACAAAGAAGTCTCGCTTCCCATCGGTCAAAAGGGCCATGCTGAATAAAGTGTCAAAACCAGAAATGCAGGACAGGCCATGGAGAAACGGGAGCCTTGCTACGCTGATGGGCAGGATGTAAATTGCCAACAGCCACTCTGGAGAAGTGTACGGTGTGTCCTGAAACATCTAAAAAACTCAGCTTAGAGAGCATAGGGCACTTCCACTCATGGGCGTATAAATTGGGAAAACTAAAAATCAGCAAGACACAGGCACCCCAAAGTTTAGGGCTGCTCTGTTGACAAGAACCTCCACTTCGTTACACCTTAAATATCCCAGGAAAGAGAAAAATGGATAAAGAAGTTGTGGTCCTTATGTACAATGGAATATCACTCAGTCATGAAATCAACGTCATAAGGCTAGTAGCAGCATGATGAGTGTATTTAGGTACGACGATTCTAAGTGAAATAAGTCACAGAGAAAAAGACACTTATCATAAGATATCACTTATAGAGGGAATGTAAAAACCGCTACCCTTGAACTGAATTACAAAACAGAACAGAGTCACACGTTTAGAAAACACACTATGGCTGCCTAACGGGAAAGTTGAGGTGGGGTGATGCATAAAACAAGGGTTTCAAATTAGCTCAGATACCGTTCCATAAACCCAATAGGTAATAGACAAGACCTACTCCTTGCTCAGTGAATTGGACTCAACACACCCTATTCACCGCCCAAGAATATATCTGACTAGTAAGAATCTTAAAACCTATGTATTGATATCTCTCTGTAAGTGAGTCAAGTGGGTGTAAAGCGGCATAAACACAGCAGTGAAAAGCAGCTAAACCCCATTATAAAAATCAATTACTTTTAAAAACCCGTGAAACAAAGACAGTGAAGGAGAGAGAAATTCTTACAAAATTCGTTCAGTGGCTGAGATGCCACCTGGATTGACCATATCTAGACCCACACCTGATTGAGACATAAGGGTGGACACTATTGGGGCTGAGAGGTTTGGTGAGGTTGGGTGAGCAAACGCAGACCCTTTAAAGTAATACTGCGTGGTACCCATCCCATGGGTCCCAAATCTCCAGTTTCAAGAGCATCTTCCTACATCGAAAACATGCATGAGAAACCCAGAAGTTGGTACACCGTGTGATCGGGAAAGGTTTCTAAAACGCACCTCATTTCTCATCTCCTTGTGCTCGGGTTCGCCATTCCAGCCGCTTTACTAGCAATCTCCCTCCTTGGAGAATCAGTACCTTTAACCTCCTGTTCCGTACAGGTTGCAATTTGTCCTGAGGCTGAACGGGAAGAGGGGGAACCAATGAGAGACTAGCTCTAGGTGTTGGGACAGGCACAGGTCACTCTATTTTCCCATCAGGAAGAAGAATTAACCACAGGCTCAGCCTGCCGCCCGGGACCACAGTAGGGCCTGAAGCAATCCTGTGCTTTTGCGGCCAGCTCCCAAGAAAGCGAGTTGAAAAATGGAGCTCAGGGGCACTGCAATTCACAAACCTGCAGACTTATACATGATCACTCTCGTCCACAAATATATTGAGGGAAGGCAACGAAGAGGATTTGAAAGCAAGGCAGAATTGCAGGAAACAGATTTCAGGAGGGAGATTCGAATCGCCTTTAAAGCACAGGAAAAGCGGCAAAACCTCCACAATGATGCCCTTGGCCAAAAAGGGCGTATGCGTTTTTTCCTGAATATATTCAGGAAAAAACGCATACGCCCTTTTTGGCCAACCAAGCAACCTGGAAAGGCAAATCAGCGCTACAAATAAGTCTCGCTTCCCATCGGTCAAAAGGGCCATGCTGAATAAAGTGTCAAAACCAGAAATGCAGGACAGGCCATGGAGAAACGGGAGCCTTGCTACGCTGATGGGCGAGATGTAAATTGCCAACAGCCACTCAGGAGAAGTGTACGCTGTGTCCTGAAACATCTAAAAAACTCAGCTTAGAGAGCATAGGGCACTTCCACTCATGGGCGTATAAATTGGGAAAACTAAAAATCAGCAAGACACAGGCACCCCAAAGGTTAGGGCTGCTCTGTTGACAAGAAACTCCACTTCGTTACACCTTAAATATCCCAGGAAAGAGAAAAATGGATTAAGAAGTTGTGGTTCCTATGTACAACGGAATATCACTCAGCCATGAAATCAACGTCATAACTCTAGTAGCAGCATGATGAGTGGATTTAGGTACGACGATTCTAAGTGAAATAAGTCACACAGAAAAAGACACTTATCATGAGATATCACTTATAGAGGGAATGTAAAAATTGCTACCCTTGAACTGAATTACAAAACAGAACAGAGTCACACGTTTAGAAAACACACTATGGCTGCTTAACGGGAAAGGTGAGGTGGGGTGATGCATAAAACAAGGGTTTCAAATTAGCTCAGATACCGTTCCATAAACCCAATAGGTAATAGACAAGACCTACTCCTTGCTCAGTGAATTGGACTCAACACCCCCTATTCACCGCACAAGAATATATCTGACTAGTAAGAATCTTAAAACCTATGTATTGATATCTCTCTGTAAGTGAGTCAAGTGGGTGTAAAGCGGCATAAACACAGCAGTGAAAGCAGCTAAACCCCATTATAAAAATCAATTACTTTTAAAAACCCGTGAAACAAAGACAGTGAAGGAGAGAGAAATTCTTACAAAATTCGTTCAGGGGCTGTGATGCCACCTGGATTGACCATATCTAGACCCACAGCTGATTGAGACATAAGGGTGGACACTCTTGGGGCTGAGAGGTTTGGTGAGGTTGGGTGAGCAAACGCAGACCCTTTAAAGTAATACTGCGTGGTACCCATCCCATGGGTCCCAAATCTCCAGGTTCAAGGGCATCTTCCTACATCGAAAACATGCATGAGAAACCCAGAAGATGGTACACCGTGTGATCGGGAAAGGTTTCTGAAACGCACCTCATTTCTCATCTCCTTGTGCTCGGGTTCGCCATTCCAGCCGCTTTACTAGCAATCTCCCTCCTTGGAGAATCAGCACCTTTAACCTCCTGTTCCGTCCAGGTTGCAATTTGTCCTGAGGATGAACGGGAAGAGGGGGAACCAATGAGAGACTAGCTCTAGGTGTTGGGACAGGCACAGGTCACTCTATTTTCCCATCAGGAAGAAGAATTAACCACAGGCTCAGCCTGCCGCCCGGGACCACAGTAGGGACTGAAGCAATCCTGCGCTTTTGCGGCCAGCTCCCAAGAAAGCGAGTTGAAAAATGGAGCTCAGGGGCACTGCAATTCACAAACCTGCAGACTTATACATGATCACTCTCGTCCTCAAATATATTGAGGGAAGGCAACGAAGAGGATTTGAATGCAAGGCAGAATTGCAGGAAACAGATTTCAGGAGGGAGATTCGAATCGCCTTTAAAGCACAGGAAAAGCGGCAAAACCTCGACAATGATGCCCTTGGCCAAAAAGGGCGTATGCGTTTTTTCCTGAATATATTCAGGAAAAAACGCATACGCCCTTTTTGGCCAACCAAGCAACCTGGAAAGGCAAATCAGCGCTACAAAGAAGTCTCGCTTCCCATCGGTCAAAAGGGCCATGCTGAATAAAGTGTCAAAACCAGAAATGCAGGACAGGCCATGGAGAAACGGGAGCCTTGCTACGCTGATGGGCAGGATGTAAATTGCCAACAGCCACTCTGGAGAAGTGTACGGTGTGTCCTGAAACATCTAAAAAACTCAGCTTAGAGAGCATAGGGCACTTCCACTCATGGGCGTATAAATTGGGAAAACTAAAAATCAGCAAGACACAGGCACCCCAAAGTTTAGGGCTGCTCTGTTGACAAGAACCTCCACTTCGTTACACCTTAAATATCCCAGGAAAGAGAAAAATGGATAAAGAACTTGTGGTCCTTATGTACAATGGAATATCACTCAGTCATGAAATCAACGTCATAAGGCTAGTAGCAGCATGATGAGTGGATTTAGGTACGACGATTCTAAGTGAAATAAGTCACACAGAAAAAGACACTTATAATAAGATATCACTTATATAGGGAATGTAAAAACCGCTACCCTTGAACTGAATTACAAAACAGAACAGAGTCACACGTTTAGAAAACACACTATGGCTGCTTAACGGGAAAGGTGAGGTGGGATGATGCATAAAACAAGGGTTTCAAATTAGCTCAGATACCATTCCATAAACCCAATAGGTAATAGACAAGACCTACTCCTTGCTCAGTGAATTGGACTCAACACACACTATTCACCGCCCAAAACTATATCTGACTAGTAAGAATCTTAAAACCTATGTATTGATATCTCTCTGTAAGTGAGTCAAGGGGGTGTAAAGCGGCATAAACACAGCAGTGAAAAGCAGCTGAACCCCATTATAAAAATCAATTACTTTTTAAAACCCGTGAAACAAAGACAGTGAAAGAGAGAGAAATTCTTAAAAAATTCGTTCAGGGGGTGTGATGCCACTTGGATTGACCATATCTAGACCCACAGCTGATTGCGACATAAGGGTGGACACTCTTGGGGCTGAGAGGTTTGGTGAGGTTGGGTGAGCAAACGCAGACCCTTTAAAGTAATACTGCGTGGTACCCATCCCTTGGGTCCCAAATCTCCAGGTTCAAGGGTATCTTCCTACATCGAAAACATGCATGAGAAACCCAGAAGATGGTACACCGTGTGATCGGGAAAGGTTTCTAAAACGCACCTCATTTCTCATCTCCTTGTGCTCGGGTTCGCCATTCCAGCCGCTTTACTAGCAATCTCCCTCCTTGGAGAATCAGCACCTTTAACCTCCTGTTCCGTACAGGTTGCAATTTGTCCTGAGGATGAACGGGAAGAGGGGGAACCAATGAGAGACTAGCTCTAGGTGTTGGGACAGGCACAGGTCACTCTATTTTCCCATCAGGAAGAAGAATTAACCACAGGCTCAGCCTGCTGCCCGGGACCAGAGTAGGGCCTGAAGCAATCCTGCGCTTTTGCGGCCAGCTCCCAAGAAAGCGAGTTGAAAAACGGAGCTCAGGGGCACTGCAATTCACAAACCTGCAGACATATAAATGATCACTCTCGTCCACAAATATATTGAGGGAAGGCAACGAAGAGGATTTGAAAGCAAGGCAGAATTGCAGGAAACAGATTTCAGGAGGGAGATTCAAATATATTCAGGAAAAAACGCATACGCCCTTTTTGGCCAACCAAGCAACCTGGAAAGGCAAATCAGCGCTACAAAGAAGTCTCGCTTCCCATCGGTCAAAAGGGCCATGCTGAATAAAGTGTCAAAACCAGAAATGCAGGACAGGCCATGGAGAAACGAGAGCCTGGCTACGCTGATGGGCGGGATGTAAATTGCCAACAGCCACTCTGGAGAAGTGTACAGTGTCTCCTGAAACATCTAAAAAACTCAGCTTAGAGAGCATAGGGCACTTCCACTCATGGGCGTATAAATTGGGAAAACTAAAAATCAGCAAGACACAGGCACCACAAAGTTTAGGGCTGCTCTGTTGACAAGAACCCCCACTTCGTTACACCTTAAATATCCCAGGAAAGAGAAAAATGGATAAAGAAGTTGTGGTCCTTATGTACAATGGAATATCACTCAGTCATGAAATCAACGTCATAAGGCTAGTAGCAGCATGATGAGTGTATTTAGGTACGACGATTCTAAGTGAAATAAGTCACACAGAAAAAGACACTTATCATAAGATATCACTTATAGAGGGAATGTAAAAACCCCTACCCTTGAACTGAATTACAAAACAGAACAGAGTCACACGTTTAGAAAACACACTATGGCTGCCTAACGGGAAATGTGAGGTGGGGTGATGCATAAAACAAGGGTTTCAAATTAGCTCAGATACCGTTCCATAAACCCAATAGGTAATAGACAAGACCTACTCCTTGCTCAGTGAATTGGACTCAACACACCCTATTCACCGCCCAAGAATATATCTGACTAGTAAGAATCTTAAAACCTATGTATTGATATCTCTCTGTAAGTGAGTCAAGTGGGTGTAAAGCGGCATAAACACAGCAGTGAAAAGCAGCTAAACCCCATGATAAAAATCAATTACTTTTAAAAACCCGTGAAACAAAGACAGTGAAGGAGAGAGAAATTCTTACAAAATTCGTTCAGTGGCTGAGATGCCACATGGATTGACCATATCTAGACCCACAGCTGATTGAGACATAAGGGTGGACACTCTTGGGGCTGAGAGGTTTGGTGAGGTTGGGTGAGCAAACGCAGACCCTTTAAAGTAATACTGCGTGGTACCCATCCCATGGGTCCCAAATCTCCAGTTTCAAGAGCATCTTCCTACATCGAAAACATGCATGAGAAACCCAGAAGTTGGTACACCGTGTGATCGGGAAAGGTTTCTAAAACGCACCTCATTTCTCATCTCCTTGTGCTCGGGTTCGCCATTCCAGCCGCTTTACTAGCAATCTCCCTCCTTGGAGAATCAGCACCTTTAACCTCCTGTTCCGTACAGGTTGCAATTTGTCCTGAGGATGAACGGGAAGAAGGGGAACCAATGAGAGACTAGCTCTAGGTGTTGGGACAGGCACAGGTCACTCTATTTTCCCATCAGGAAGAAGAATTAACCACAGGCTCAGCCTGCCGCCCGGGACCACAGTAGGGCCTGAAGCAATCCTGCGCTTTTGCGGCCAGCTCCCAAGAAAGCGAATTGAAAAATGGAGCTCAGGGGCACTGCAATTCACAAACCTGCAGACTTATACATGATCACTCTCGTCCACAAATATATTGAGGGAAGGCAACGAAGAGGATTTGAATGCAAGGCAGAATTGCAGGAAACAGATTTCAGGAGGGAGATTCGAATCGCCTTTAAAGCACAGGAAAAGCGGCAAAACCTCGACAATGATGCCCTTGGCCAAAAAGGGCGTATGCGTTTTTTCCTGAATATATTCAGGAAAAAACGCATACGCCCTTTTTGGCCAACCAAGCAACCTGGAAAGGCAAATCAGCGCTACAAAGAAGTCTCGCTTCCCATCGGTCAAAAGGGCCATGCTGAATAAAGTGTCAAAACCAGAAATGCAGGACAGGCCATGGAGAAACGGGAGCCTTGCTACGCTGATGGGCAGGATGTAAATTGCCAACAGCCACTCTGGAGAAGTGTACGGTGTGTCCTGAAACATCTAAAAAACTCAGCTTAGAGAGCATAGGGCACTTCCACTCATGGGCGTATAAATTGGGAAAACTAAAAATCAGCAAGACACAGGCACCCCAAAGTTTAGGGCTGCTCTGTTGACAAGAACCTCCACTTCGTTACACCTTAAATATCCCAGGAAAGAGAAAAATGGATAAAGAACTTGTGGTCCTTATGTACAATGGAATATCACTCAGTCATGAAATCAACGTCATAAGGCTAGTAGCAGCATGATGAGTGGATTTAGGTACGACGATTCTAAGTGAAATAAGTCACAGAGAAAAAGACACTTATCATAAGATATCACTTATAGAGGGAATGTAAAAACCGCTACCCTTGAACTGAATTACAAAACAGAACAGAGTCACACGTTTAGAAAACACACTATGGCTGCCTAACGGGAAAGGTGAGGTGGGGTGATGCATAAAACAAGGGTTTCAAATTAGCTCAGATACCGTTCCATAAACCCAATAGGTAATAGACAAGACCTACTCCTTGCTCAGTGAATTGGACTCAACACACCCTATTCACCGCCCAAGAATATATCTGACTAGTAAGAATCTTAAAACCTATGTATTGATATCTCTCTGTAAGTGAGTCAAGTGGGTGTAAAGCGGCATAAACACAGCAGTGAAAAGCAGCTAAACCCCATTATAAAAATCAATTACTTTTAAAAACCCGTGAAACAAAGACAGTGAAGGAGAGAGAAATTCTTACAAAATTCGTTCAGTGGCTGAGATGCCAACTGGATTGACCATATCTAGACCCACAGCTGATTGAGACATAAGGGTGGACACTCTTGGGGCTTAGAGGTTTGGTGAGGTTGGGTGAGCAAACGCAGACCCTTTAAAGTAATACTGCGTGGTACCCATTCCATGGGTCCCAAATCTCCAGTTTCAAGAGCATCTTCCTACATCGAAAACATGCATGAGAAACCCAGAAGTTGGTACACCGTGTGATCGGGAAAGGTTTCTAAAACGCACCTCATTTCTCATCTCCTTGTGCTCGGGTTCGCCATTCCAGCCGCTTTACTAGCAATCTCCCTCCTTGGAGAATCAGTACCTTTAACCTCCTGTTCCGTACAGGTTGCAATTTGTCCTGAGGATGAACGGGAAGAGGGGGAACCAATGAGAGACTAGCTCTAGGTGTTGGGACAGGCACAGGTCACTCTATTTTCCCATCAGGAAGAAGAATTAACCACAGGCTCAGCCTGCCGCCCGGGACCACAGTAGGGCCTGAAGCAATCCTGTGCTTTTGCGGCCAGCTCCCAAGAAAGCGAGTTGAAAAATGGAGCTCAGGGGCACTGCAATTCACAAACCTGCAGACTTATACATGATCACTCTCGTCCACAAATATATTGAGGGAAGGCAACGAAGAGGATTTGAAAGCAAGGCAGAATTGCAGGAAACAGATTTCAGGAGGGAGATTCGAATCGCCTTTAAAGCACAGGAAAAGCGGCAAAACCTCGACAATGATGCCCTTGGCCAAAAAGGGCGTATGCGTTTTTTCCTGAATATATTCAGGAAAAAACGCATACGCCCTTTTTGGCCAACCAAGCAACCTGGAAAGGCAAATCAGCGCTACAAAGAAGTCTCGCTTCCCATCGGTCAAAAGGGCCATGCTGAATAAAGTGTCAAAACCAGAAATGCAG
Organism: Balaenoptera physalus; assembly: GCF_965194825.1. Taxonomy (NCBI): domain Eukaryota; kingdom Metazoa; phylum Chordata; class Mammalia; order Artiodactyla; family Balaenopteridae; genus Balaenoptera; species Balaenoptera physalus. Next base: position 19,790 of record NW_028124224.1, on the reverse strand, counting down.
GACAGGCCATGGAGAAACGGGAGCCTTGCTACGCTGATGGGCGAGATGTAAATTGCCAACAGCCACTCAGGAGAAGTGTACGCTGTGTCCTGAAACATCTAAAAAACTCAGCTTAGAGAGCATAGGGCACTTCCACTCATGGGCGTATAAATTGGGAAAACTAAAAATCAGCAAGACACAGGCACCCCAAAGGTTAGGGCTGCTCTGTTGACAAGAAACTCCACTTCGTTACACCTTAAATATCCCAGGAAAGAGAAAAATGGATTAAGAAGTTGTGGTTCCTATGTACAACGGAATATCACTCAGCCATGAAATCAACGTCATAACTCTAGTAGCAGCATGATGAGTGGATTTAGGTACGACGATTCTAAGTGAAATAAGTCACACAGAAAAAGACACTTATCATGAGATATCACTTATAGAGGGAATATAAAAACCGCTACCCTTGAACTGAATTACAAAACAGAACAGAGTCACACGTTTAGAAAACACACTATGGCTGCTTAACGGGAAAGGTGAGGTGGGGTGATGCATAAAACAAGGGTTTCATTTGAGCTCAGATACCGTTCCATAAACCCAATAGGTAATAGACAAGACCTACTCCTTGCTCAGTGAATTGGACTCAACACACCCTATTCACCGCCCAAGAATATATCTGACTAGTAAGAATCTTAAAACCTATGTATTGATATCTCTCTGTAAGTGAGTCAAGTGGGTGTAAAGCGGCATAAACACAGCAGTGAAAAGCAGCTAAACCCCATTATAAAAATCAATTACTTTTAAAAACCCGTGAAACAAAGACAGTGAAGGAGAGAGAAATTCTTACAAAATTCGTTCAGTGGCTGAGATGCCAACTGGATTGACCATATCTAGACCCACAGCTGATTGAGACATAAGGGTGGACACTCTTGGGGCTGAGAGGTTTGGTGAGGTTGGGTGAGCAAACGCAGACCCTTTAAAGTAATACTGCGTGGTACCCATCCCATGGGTCCCAAATCTCCAGTTTCAAGAGCATCTTCCTACATCGAAAACATGCATGAGAAACCCAGAAGTTGGTACACCGTGTGATCGGGAAAGGTTTCTAAAACGCACCTCATTTCTCATCTCCTTGTGCTCGGGTTCGCCATTCCAGCCGCTTTACTAGCAATCTCCCTCCTTGGAGAATCAGTACCTTTAACCTCCTGTTCCGTACAGGTTGCAATTTGTCCTGAGGATGAACGGGAAGAGGGGGAACCAATGAGAGACTAGCTCTAGGTGTTGGGACAGGCACAGGTCACTCTATTTTCCCATCAGGAAGAAGAATTAACCACAGGCTCAGCCTGCCGCCCGGGACCACAGTAGGGCCTGAAGCAATCCTGTGCTTTTGCGGCCAGCTCCCAAGAAAGCGAGTTGAAAAATGGAGCTCAGGGGCACTGCAATTCACAAACCTGCAGACTTATACATGATCACTCTCGTCCACAAATATATTGAGGGAAGGCAACGAAGAGGATTTGAAAGAAAGGCAGAATTGCAGGAAACAGATTTCAGGAGGGAGATTCGAATCGCCTTTAAAGCACAGGAAAAGCGGCAAAACCTCGACAATGATGCCCTTGGCCAAAAAGGGCGTATGCGTTTTTTCCTGAATATATTCAAGAAAAAACGCATACGCCCTTTTTGGCCAACCAAGCAACCTGGAAAGGCAAATCAGCGCTACAAAGAAGTCTCGCTTCCCATCGGTCAAAAGGGCCATGCTGAATAAAGTGTCAAAACCAGAAATGCAGGACAGGCCATGGAGAAACGGGAGCCTTGCTACCCTGATGGGCAGGATGTAAATTGCCAACAGCCACTCTGGAGAAGTGTACGGTGTGTCCTGAAACATCTAAAAAACTCAGCTTAGAGAGCATAGGGCACTTCCACTCATGGGCGTATAAATTGGGAAAACTAAAAATCAGCAAGACACAGGCACCCCAAAGGTTAGGGCTGCTCTGTTGACAAGAAACTCCACTTCGTTACACCTTAAATATCCCAGGAAAGAGAAAAATGGATTAAGAAGTTGTGGTTCCTATGTACAACGGAATATCACTCAGCCATGAAATCAACGTCATAACTCTAGTAGCAGCATGATGAGTGGATTTAAGTACGACGATTCTAAGTGAAATAAGTCACACAGAAAAAGACACTTATCATGAGATATCACTTATAGAGGGAATATAAAAACCGCTACCCTTGAACTGAATTACAAAACAGAACAGAGTCACACGTTTAGAAAACACACTACGGCTGCTTAACGGGAAAGGTGAGGTGGGGTGATGCATAAAACAAGGGTTTCATTTGAGCTCAGATACCGTTCCATAAACCCAATAGGTAATAGACAAGACCTACTCCTTGCTCAGTGAATTGGACTCAACACCCCCTATTCACCGCCCAAGAATATATCTGACTAGTAAGAATCTTAAAACCTATGTATTGATATCTCTCTGTAAGTGAGTCAAGAGGGTGTAAAGCGGCATAAACACAGCAGTGAAAAGCAGCTAAACCCCATTATAAAAATCAATTACTTTTAAAAACCCGTGAAAAAAGACAGTGAAGGAGAGAGAAATTCTTACAAAATTCGTTCAGGGGCTGTGATGCCACCTGGATTGACCATATCTAGACCCACAGCTGATTGAGACATAAGGGTGGACACTATTGGGGCTGAGAGGTTTGGTGAGGTTGGGTGAGCAAACGCAGACCCTTTAAAGTAATACTGCGTGGTACCCATCCCATGGGTCCCAAATCTCCAGTTTCAAGAGCATCTTACTACATCGAAAACATGCATGAGAAACCCAGAAGTTGGTACACCGTGTGATCGGGAAAGGTTTCTAAAACGCACCTCATTTCTCATCTCCTTGTGCTCGGGTTCGCCATTCCAGCCGCTTTACTAGCAAACTCCCTCCTTGGAGAATCAGTACCTTTAACCTCCTGTTCCGTACAGGTTGCAATTTGTCCTGAGGCTGAACGGGAAGAGGGGGAACCAATGAGAGACTAGCTCTAGGTGTTGGGACAGGTACAGGTCACTCTATTTTCCCATCAGGAAGAAGAATTAACCACAGGCTCAGCCTGCCGCCCGGGACCACAGTAGGGCCTGAAGCAATCCTGCGCTTTTGCGGCCAGCTCCCAAGAAAGCGAGTTGAAAAATGGAGCTCAGGGGCACTGCAATTCACAAACCTGCAGACTTATACATGATCACTCTCGTCCACAAATATATTGAGGGAAGGCAACGAAGAGGATTTGAAAGCAAGGCAGAATTGCAAGAAACACATTTCAGGAGGGAGATTCGAATCGCCTTTAAAGCACAGGAAATGCGGCAAAACCTCGACAATGATGCCCTTGGCCAAAAAGGGCGTATGCGTTTTTTCCTGAATATATTCAGGAAAAAACGCATACGCCCTTTTTGGCCAACCAAGCAACCTGGAAAGGCAAATCAGCACTACAAAGAAGTCTCGCTTCTCATCGGTCAAAAGGGCCATGCTGAATAAAGTGTCAAAACAAGAAATGCAGGACAGGCCATGGAGAAACGGGAACCTTGCTACGCTGATGGGCAGGATGTAAATTGCCAACAGCCACTCTGGAGAAGTGTACGGTGTGTCCTGAAACATCTAAAAAACTCAGCTTAGAGAGCATAGGGCACTTCCACTCATGGGCGTATAAATTGGGAAAACTAAAAATCAGCAAGACACAGGCACCCCAAAGTTTAGGGCTGCTCTGTTGACAAGAACCTCCACTTCGTTACACCTTAAATATCCCAGGAAAGAGAAAAATGGATAAAGAAGATGTGGTCCTTATATACAATGGAATATCACTCAGCCATGAAATCAACGTCATAAGGCTAGTAGCAGCATGATGAGTGGATTTAGGAACGACGATTCTAAGTGAAATAAGTCACACAGTAAAAGACACTTACCATAAGATATCACTTATAGAGGGAATGTAAAAACTGCTACCCTTGAACTGAATTACAAAACAGAACAGAGTCACACGTTTAGAAAACACACTATGGCTGCTTAACGGGAAAGGTGAGGTGGGGTGATGCATAAAACAAGGGTTTCAAATTAGCTCAGATACCGTTCCATAAACCCAATAGGTAATAGACAAGACCTACTCCTTGCTCAGTGAATTGGACTCAACACCCCCTATTCACCGCACAAGAATATATCTGACTAGTAAGAATCTTAAAACCTATGTATTGATATCTCTCTGTAAGTGAGTCAAGAGGGTGTAAAGCGGCATAAACACAGCAGTGAAAAGCAGCTAAACCCCATTATAAAAATCAATTACTTTTAAAAACCCGTGAAAAAAGACAGTGAAGGAGAGAGAAATTCTTACAAAATTCGTTCAGGGGCTGTGATGCCACCTGGATTGACCATATCTAGACCCACAGCTGATTGAGACATAAGGGTGGACACTATTGGGGCTGAGAGGTTTGGTGAGGTTGGGTGAGCAAACGCAGACCCTTTAAAGTAATACTGCGTGGTACCCATCCCATGGGTCCCAAATCTCCAGTTTCAAGAGCATCTTCCTACATCGAAAACATGCATGAGAAACCCAGAAGTTGGTACACCGTGTGATCGGGAAAGGTTTCTAAAACGCACCTCATTTCTCATCTCCTTGTGCTCGGGTTCGCCATTCCAGCCGCTTTACTAGCAAACTCCCTCCTTGGAGAATCAGTACCTTTAACCTCCTGTTCCGTACAGGTTGCAATTTGTCCTGAGGATGAACGGGAAGAGGGGGAACCAATGAGAGACTAGCTCTAGGTGTTGGGACAGGCACAGGTCACTCTATTTTCCCATCAGGAAGAAGAATTAACCACAGGCTCAGCCTGCCGCCCGGGACCACAGTAGGGCCTGAAGCAATCCTGCGCTTTTGCGGCCAGCTCCCAAGAAAGCGAGTTGAAAAATGGAGCTCAGGGGCACTGCAATTCACAAACCTGCAGACTTATACATGATCACTCTCGTCCACAAATATATTGAGGGAAGGCAACGAAGAGGATTTGAAAGCAAGGCAGAATTGCAGGAAACACATTTCAGGAGGGAGATTCGAATCGCCTTTAAAGCACAGGAATTGCGGCAAAACCTCGACAATGATGCCCTTGGCCAAAAAGGGCGTATGCGTTTTTTCCTGAATATATTCAGGAAAAAACGCATACGCCCTTTTTGGCCAACCAAGCAACCTGGAAAGGCAAATCAGCACTACAAAGAAGTCTCGCTTCTCATCGGTCAAAAGGGCCATGCTGAATAAAGTGTCAAAACAAGAAATGCAGGACAGGCCATGGAGAAACGGGAACCTTGCTACGCTGATGGGCAGGATGTAAATTGCCAACAGCCACTCTGGAGAAGTGTACGGTGTGTCCTGAAACATCTAAAAAACTCAGCTTAGAGAGCATAGGGCACTTCCACTCATGGGCGTATAAATTGGGAAAACTAAAAATCAGCAAGACACAGGCACCCCAAAGTTTAGGGCTGCTCTGTTGACAAGAACCTCCACTTCGTTACACCTTAAATATCCCAGGAAAGAGAAAAATGGATAAAGAAGATGTGGTCCTTATATACAATGGAATATCACTCAGCCATGAAATCAACGTCATAAGGCTAGTAGCAGCATGATGAGTGGATTTAGGAACGACGATTCTAAGTGAAATAAGTCACAGAGAAAAAGACACTTATCATAAGATATCACTTATAGAGGGAATGTAAAAACCGCTACCCTTGAACTGAATTACAAAACAGAACAGAGTCACACGTTTAGAAAACACACTATGGCTGCCTAACGGGAAAGGTGAGGTGGGGTGATGCATAAAACAAGGGTTTCAAATTAGCTCAGATACCGTTCCATAAACCCAATAGGTAATAGACAAGACCTACTCCTTGCTCAGTGAATTGGACTCAACACACCCTATTCACCGCCCAAGAATATATCTGACTAGTAAGAATCTTAAAACCTATGTATTGATATCTCTCTGTAAGTGAGTCAAGTGGGTGTAAAGCGGCATAAACACAGCAGTGAAAAGCAGCTAAACCCCATTATAAAAATCAATTACTTTTAAAAACCCGTGAAACAAAGACAGTGAAGGAGAGAGAAATTCTTACAAAATTCGTTCAGTGGCTGAGATGCCACCTGGATTGACCATATCTAGACCCACACCTGATTGAGACATAAGGGTGGACACTATTGGGGCTGAGAGGTTTGGTGAGGTTGGGTGAGCAAACGCAGACCCTTTAAAGTAATACTGCGTGGTACCCATCCCATGGGTCCCAAATCTCCAGTTTCAAGAGCATCTTCCTACATCGAAAACATGCATGAGAAACCCAGAAGTTGGTACACCGTGTGATCGGGAAAGGTTTCTAAAACGCACCTCATTTCTCATCTCCTTGTGCTCGGGTTCGCCATTCCAGCCGCTTTACTAGCAATCTCCCTCCTTGGAGAATCAGTACCTTTAACCTCCTGTTCCGTACAGGTTGCAATTTGTCCTGAGGCTGAACGGGAAGAGGGGGAACCAATGAGAGACTAGCTCTAGGTGTTGGGACAGGTACAGGTCACTCTATTTTCCCATCAGGAAGAAGAATTAACCACAGGCTCAGCCTGCCGCCCGGGACCACAGTAGGGCCTGAAGCAATCCTGCGCTTTTGCGGCCAGCTCCCAAGAAAGCGAGTTGAAAAATGGAGCTCAGGGGCACTGCAATTCACAAACCTGCAGACTTATACATGATCACTCTCGTCCACAAATATATTGAGGGAAGGCAACGAAGAGGATTTGAAAGCAAGGCAGAATTGCAAGAAACACATTTCAGGAGGGAGATTCGAATCGCCTTTAAAGCACAGGAAATGCGGCAAAACCTCGACAATGATGCCCTTGGCCAAAAAGGGCATATGCGTTTTTTCCTGAATATATTCAGGAAAAAACGCATACGCCCTTTTTTGCCAACCAAGCAACCTGGAAAGGCAAATCAGCACTACAAAGAAGTCTCGCTTCTCATCGGTCAAAAGGGCCATGCTGAATAAAGTGTCAAAACAAGAAATGCAGGACAGGCCATGGAGAAACGGGAACCTTGCTACGCTGATGGGCAGGATGTAAATTGCCAACAGCCACTCTGGAGAAGTGTACGGTGTGTCCTGAAACATCTAAAAAACTCAGCTTAGAGAGCATAGGGCACTTCCACTCATGGGCGTATAAATTGGGAAAACTAAAAATCAGCAAGACACAGGCACCCCAAAGTTTAGGGCTGCTCTGTTGACAAGAACCTCCACTTCGTTACACCTTAAATATCCCAGGAAAGAGAAAAATGGATAAAGAAGATGTGGTCCTTATATACAATGGAATATCACTCAGCCATGAAATCAACGTCATAAGGCTAGTAGCAGCATGATGAGTGGATTTAGGAACGACGATTCTAAGTGAAATAAGTCACACAGTAAAAGACACTTACCATAAGATATCACTTATAGAGGGAATGTAAAAATTGCTACCCTTGAACTGAATTACAAAACAGAACAGAGTCACACGTTTAGAAAACACACTATGGCTGCTTAACGGGAAAGGTGAGGTGGGGTGATGCATAAAACAAGGGTTTCAAATTAGCTCAGATACCGTTCCATAAACCCAATAGGTAATAGACAAGACCTACTCCTTGCTCAGTGAATTGGACTCAACACCCCCTATTCACCGCACAAGAATATATCTGACTAGTAAGAATCTTAAAACCTATGTATTGATATCTCTCTGTAAGTGAGTCAAGAGGGTGTAAAGCGGCATAAACACAGCAGTGAAAAGCAGCTAAACCCCATTATAAAAATCAATTACTTTTAAAAACCCGTGAAAAAAGACAGTGAAGGAGAGAGAAATTCTTACAAAATTCGTTCAGGGGCTGTGATGCCACCTGGATTGACCATATCTAGACCCACAGCTGATTGAGACATAAGGGTGGACACTATTGGGGCTGAGAGGTTTGGTGAGGTTGGGTGAGCAAACGCAGACCCTTTAAAGTAATACTGCGTGGTACCCATCCCATGGGTCCCAAATCTCCAGTTTCAAGAGCATCTTCCTACATCGAAAACATGCATGAGAAACCCAGAAGTTGGTACACCGTGTGATCGGGAAAGGTTTCTAAAACGCACCTCATTTCTCATCTCCTTGTGCTCGGGTTCGCCATTCCAGCCGCTTTACTAGCAAACTCCCTCCTTGGAGAATCAGTACCTTTAACCTCCTGTTCCGTACAGGTTGCAATTTGTCCTGAGGCTGAACGGGAAGAGGGGGAACCAATGAGAGACTAGCTCTAGGTGTTGGGACAGGTACAGGTCACTCTATTTTCCCATCAGGAAGAAGAATTAACCACAGGCTCAGCCTGTCGCCCGGGACCACAGTAGGGCCTGAAGCAATCCTGCGCTTTTGCGGCCAGCTCCCAAGAAAGCGAGTTGAAAAATGGAGCTCAGGGGCACTGCAATTCACAAACCTGCAGACTTATACATGATCACTCTCGTCCACAAATATATTGAGGGAAGGCAACGAAGAGGATTTGAAAGCAAGGCAGAATTGCAAGAAACACATTTCAGGAGGGAGATTCGAATCGCCTTTAAAGCACAGGAAATGCGGCAAAACCTCGACAATGATGCCCTTGGCCAAAAAGGGCATATGCGTTTTTTCCTGAATATATTCAGGAAAAAACGCATACGCCCTTTTTTGCCAACCAAGCAACCTGGAAAGGCAAATCAGCACTACAAAGAAGTCTCGCTTCTCATCGGTCAAAAGGGCCATGCTGAATAAAGTGTCAAAACAAGAAATGCAGGACAGGCCATGGAGAAACGGGAACCTTGCTACGCTGATGGGCAGGATGTAAATTGCCAACAGCCACTCTGGAGAAGTGTACGGTGTGTCCTGAAACATCTAAAAAACTCAGCTTAGAGAGCATAGGGCACTTCCACTCATGGGCGTATAAATTGGGAAAACTAAAAATCAGCAAGACACAGGCACCCCAAAGTTTAGGGCTGCTCTGTTGACAAGAACCTCCACTTCGTTACACCTTAAATATCCCAGGAAAGAGAAAAATGGATAAAGAAGATGTGGTCCTTATATACAATGGAATATCACTCAGCCATGAAATCAACGTCATAAGGCTAGTAGCAGCATGATGAGTGGATTTAGGAACGACGATTCTAAGTGAAATAAGTCACACAGTAAAAGACACTTACCATAAGATATCACTTATAGAGGGAATGTAAAAATTGCTACCCTTGAACTGAATTACAAAACAGAACAGAGTCACACGTTTAGAAAACACACTATGGCTGCTTAACGGGAAAGGTGAGGTGGGGTGATGCATAAAACAAGGGTTTCAAATTAGCTCAGATACCGTTCCATAAACCCAATAGGTAATAGACAAGACCTACTCCTTGCTCAGTGAATTGGACTCAACACCCCCTATTCACCGCACAAGAATATATCTGACTAGTAAGAATCTTAAAACCTATGTATTGATATCTCTCTGTAAGTGAGTCAAGAGGGTGTAAAGCGGCATAAACACAGCAGTGAAAAGCAGCTAAACCCCATTATAAAAATCAATTACTTTTAAAAACCCGTGAAAAAAGACAGTGAAGGAGAGAGAAATTCTTACAAAATTCGTTCAGGGGCTGTGATGCCACCTGGATTGACCATATCTAGACCCACAGGTGATTGAGACATAAGGGTGGACACTCTTGGGGCTGAGAGGTTTGGTGAGGTTGGGTGAGCAAACGCAGACCCTTTAAAGTAATACTGCGTGGTACCCATCCCATGGGTCCCAAATCTCCAGGTTCAAGGGCATCTTCCTACATCGAAAACATGCATGAGAAACCCAGAAGATGGTACACCGTGTGATCGGGAAAGGTTTCTGAAACGCACCTCATTTCTCATCTCCTTGTGCTCGGGTTCGCCATTCCAGCCGCTTTACTAGCAATCTCCCTCCTTGGAGAATCAGCACCTTTAACCTCCTGTTCCGTCCAGGTTGCAATTTGTCCTGAGGATGAACGGGAAGAGGGGGAACCAATGAGAGACTAGCTCTAGGTGTTGGGACAGGCACAGGTCACTCTATTTTCCCATCAGGAAGAAGAATTAACCACAGGCTCAGCCTGCCGCCCGGGACCACAGTAGGGACTGAAGCAATCCTGCGCTTTTGCGGCCAGCTCCCAAGAAAGCGAGTTGAAAAATGGAGCTCAGGGGCACTGCAATTCACAAACCTGCAGACTTATACATGATCACTCTCGTCCTCAAATATATTGAGGGAAGGCAACGAAGAGGATTTGAAAGCAAAGCAGAATTGCAGGAAACAGATTTCAGGAGGGAGATTCGAATCGCCTTTAAAGCACAGGAAAAGCGGCAAAACCTCGACAATGATGCCCTTGGCCAAAAAGGGCGTATGCGTTTTTTCCTGAATATATTCAGGAAAAAACGCATACGCCCTTTTTGGCCAACCAAGCAACCTGGAAAGGCAAATCAGCGCTACAAAGAAGTCTCGCTTCCCATCGGTCAAAAGGGCCATGCTGAATAAAGTGTCAAAACCAGAAATGCAGGACAGGCCATGGAGAAACGGGAGCCTTGCTACGCTGATGGGCAGGATGTAAATTGCCAACAGCCACTCTGGAGAAGTGTACGGTGTGTCCTGAAACATCTAAAAAACTCAGCTTAGAGAGCATAGGGCACTTCCACTCATGGGCGTATAAATTGGGAAAACTAAAAATCAGCAAGACACAGGCACCCCAAAGGTTAGGGCTGCTCTGTTGACAAGAAACTCCACTTCGTTACACCTTAAATATCCCAGGAAAGAGAAAAATGGATTAAGAAGTTGTGGTTCCTATGTACAACGGAATATCACTCAGCCATGAAATCAACGTCATAACTCTAGTAGCAGCATGATGAGTGGATTTAGGTACGACGATTCTAAGTGAAATAAGTCACACAGAAAAAGACACTTATCATGAGATATCACTTATAGAGGGAATATAAAAACCGCTACCCTTGAACTGAATTACAAAACAGAACAGAGTCACACGTTTAGAAAACACACTATGGCTGCTTAACGGGAAAGGTGAGGTGGGGTGATGCATAAAACAAGGGTTTCATTTGAGCTCAGATACCGTTCCATAAACCCAATAGGTAATAGACAAGACCTACTCCTTGCTCAGTGAATTGGACTCAACACCCCCTATTCACCGCCCAAGAATATATCTGACTAGTAAGAATCTTAAAACCTATGTATTGATATCTCTCTGTAAGTGAGTCAAGAGGGTGTAAAGCGGCATAAACACAGCAGTGAAAAGCAGCTAAACCCCATTATAAAAATCAATTACTTTTAAAAACCCGTGAAAAAAGACAGTGAAGGAGAGAGAAATTCTTACAAAATTCGTTCAGGGGCTGTGATGCCACCTGGATTGACCATATCTAGACCCACAGCTGATTGAGACATAAGGGTGGACACTCTTGGGGCTGAGAGGTTTGGTGAGGTTGGGTGAGCAAACGCAGACCCTTTAAAGTAATACTGCGTGGTACCCATCCCATGGGTCCCAAATCTCCAGTTTCAAGAGCATCTTCCTACATCGAAAACATGCATGAGAAACCCAGAAGTTGGTACACCGTGTGATCGGGAAAGGTTTCTAAAACGCACCTCATTTCTCATCTCCTTGTGCTCGGGTTCGCCATTCCAGCCGCTTTACTAGCAATCTCCCTCCTTGGAGAATCAGTACCTTTAACCTCCTGTTCCGTACAGGTTGCAATTTGTCCTGAGGATGAACGGGAAGAGGGGGAACCAATGAGAGACTAGCTCTAGGTGTTGGGACAGGCACAGGTCACTCTATTTTCCCATCAGGAAGAAGAATTAACCACAGGCTCAGCCTGCCGCCCGGGACCACAGTAGGGCCTGAAGCAATCCTGCGCTTTTGCGGCCAGCTCCCAAGAAAGCGAGTTGAAAAATGGAGCTCAGGGGCACTGCAATTCACAAACCTGCAGACTTATACATGATCACTCTCGTCCACAAATATATTGAGGGAAGGCAACGAAGAGGATTTGAAAGCAAGGCAGAATTGCAGGAAACAGATTTCAGGAGGGAGATTCGAATCGCCTTTAAAGCACAGGAAATGCGGCAAAACCTCGACAATGATGCCCTTGGCCAAAAAGGGCCTATGCGTTTTTTCCTGAATATATTCAGGAAAAAACGCATAGGCCCTTTTTGGCCAACCAAGCAACCTGGAAAGGCAAATCAGCGCTACAAAGAAGTCTCGCTTCCCATCGGTCAAAAGGGCCATGCTGAATAAAGTGTCAAAACAAGAAATGCAGGACAGGCCATGGAGAAACGGGAACCCTGCTACGCTGATGGGCAGGATGTAAATTGCCAACAGCCACTCTGGAGAAGTGTACGGTGTGTCCTGAAACATCTAAAAAACTCAGCTTAGAGAGCATAGGGCACTTCCACTCATGGGCGTATAAATTGGGAAAACTAAAAATCAGCAAGACACAGGCACCCCAAAGTTTAGGGCTGCTCTGTTGACAAGAACCTCCACTTCGTTACACCTTAAATATCCCAGGAAAGAGAAAAATGGATAAAGAAGATGTGGTCCTTATATACAATGGAATATCACTCAGCCATGAAATCAACGTCATAAGGCTAGTAGCAGCATGATGAGTGGATTTAGGTACGACGATTCTAAGTGAAATAAGTCACACAGAAAAAGACACTTACCATAAGATATCACTTATAGAGGGAATGTAAAAATTGCTACCCTTGAACTGAATTACAAAACAGAACAGAGTCACACGTTTAGAAAACACACTATGGCTGCTTAACGGGAAAGGTGAGGTGGGGTGATGCATAAAACAAGGGTTTCAAATTAGCTCAGATACCGTTCCATAAACCCAATAGGTAATAGACAAGACCTACTCCTTGCTCAGTGAATTGGACTCAACACCCCCTATTCACCGCACAAGAATATATCTGACTAGTAAGAATCTTAAAACCTATGTATTGATATCTCTCTGTAAGTGAGTCAAGTGGGTGTAAAGCGGCATAAACACAGCAGTGAAAGCAGCTAAACCCCATTATAAAAATCAATTACTTTTAAAAACCCGTGAAACAAAGACAGTGAAGGAGAGAGAAATTCTTACAAAATTCGTTCAGGGGTTGTGATGCCACCTGGATTGACCATATCTAGACCCACAGCTGATTGAGACATAAGGGTGGACACTCTTGGGGCTGAGAGGTTTGGTGAGGTTGGGTGAGCAAACGCAGACCCTTTAAAGTAATACTGCGTGGTACCCATCCCATGGGTCCCAAATCTCCAGGTTCAAGGGCATCTTCCTACATCGAAAACATGCATGAGAAACCCAGAAGATGGTACACCGTGTGATCGGGAAAGGTTTCTGAAACGCACCTCATTTCTCATCTCCTTGTGCTCGGGTTCGCCATTCCAGCCGCTTTACTAGCAATCTCCCTCCTTGGAGAATCAGCACCTTTAACCTCCTGTTCCGTCCAGGTTGCAATTTGTCCTGAGGATGAACGGGAAGAGGGGGAACCAATGAGAGACTAGCTCTAGGTGTTGGGACAGGCACAGGTCACTCTATTTTCCCATCAGGAAGAAGAATTAACCACAGGCTCAGCCTGCCGCCCGGGACCACAGTAGGGACTGAAGCAATCCTGCGCTTTTGCGGCCAGCTCCCAAGAAAGCGAGTTGAAAAATGGAGCTCAGGGGCACTGCAATTCACAAACCTGCAGACTTATACATGATCACTCTCGTCCTCAAATATATTGAGGGAAGGCAACGAAGAGGATTTGAAAGCAAGGCAGAATTGCAGGAAACAGATTTCAGGAGGGAGATTCGAATCGCCTTTAAAGCACAGGAAAAGCGGCAAAACCTCGACAATGATGCCCTTGGCCAAAAAGGGCGTATGCGTTTTTTCCTGAATATATTCAGGAAAAAACGCATACGCCCTTTTTGGCCAACCAAGCAACCTGGAAAGGCAAATCAGCGCTACAAAGAAGTCTCGCTTCCCATCGGTCAAAAGGGCCATGCTGAATAAAGTGTCAAAACCAGAAATGCAGGACAGGCCATGGAGAAACGGGAGCCTTGCTACGCTGATGGGCAGGATGTAAATTGCCAACAGCCACTCTGGAGAAGTGTACGGTGTGTCCTGAAACATCTAAAAAACTCAGCTTAGAGAGCATAGGGCACTTCCACTCATGGGCGTATAAATTGGGAAAACTAAAAATCAGCAAGACACAGGCACCCCAAAGTTTAGGGCTGCTCTGTTGACAAGAACCTCCACTTCGTTACACCTTAAATATCCCAGGAAAGAGAAAAATGGATAAAGAAGTTGTGGTCCTTATGTACAATGGAATATCACTCAGTCATGAAATCAACGTCATAAGGCTAGTAGCAGCATGATGAGTGTATTTAGGTACGACGATTCTAAGTGAAATAAGTCACAGAGAAAAAGACACTTATCATAAGATATCACTTATAGAGGGAATGTAAAAACCGCTACCCTTGAACTGAATTACAAAACAGAACAGAGTCACACGTTTAGAAAACACACTATGGCTGCCTAACGGGAAAGGTGAGGTGGGGTGATGCATAAAACAAGGGTTTCAAATTAGCTCAGATACCGTTCCATAAACCCAATAGGTAATAGACAAGACCTACTCCTTGCTCAGTGAATTGGACTCAACACACCCTATTCACCGCCCAAGAATATATCTGACTAGTAAGAATCTTAAAACCTATGTATTGATATCTCTCTGTAAGTGAGTCAAGTGGGTGTAAAGCGGCATAAACACAGCAGTGAAAAGCAGCTAAACCCCATTATAAAAATCAATTACTTTTAAAAACCCGTGAAACAAAGACAGTGAAGGAGAGAGAAATTCTTACAAAATTCGTTCAGTGGCTGAGATGCCACCTGGATTGACCATATCTAGACCCACAGCTGATTGAGACATAAGGGTGGACACTCTTGGGGCTTAGAGGTTTGGTGAGGTTGGGTGAGCAAACGCAGACCCTTTAAAGTAATACTGCGTGGTACCCATCCCATGGGTCCCAAATCTCCAGTTTCAAGAGCATCTTCCTACATCGAAAACATGCATGAGAAACCCAGAAGTTGGTACACCGTGTGATCGGGAAAGGTTTCTAAAACGCACCTCATTTCTCATCTCCTTGTGCTCGGGTTCGCCATTCCAGCCGCTTTACTAGCAATCTCCCTCCTTGGAGAATCAGTACCTTTAACCTCCTGTTCCGTACAGGTTGCAATTTGTCCTGAGGATGAACGGGAAGAGGGGGAACCAATGAGAAACTAGCTCTAGGTGTTGGGACAGGCACAGGTCACTCTATTTTCCCATCAGGAAGAAGAATTAACCACAGGCTCAGCCTGCCGCCCGGGACCACAGTAGGGCCTGAAGCAATCCTGTGCTTTTGCGGCCAGCTCCCAAGAAAGCGAGTTGAAAAATGGAGCTCAGGGGCACTGCAATTCACAAACCTGCAGACTTATACATGATCACTCTCGTCCACAAATATATTGAGGGAAGGCAACGAAGAGGATTTGAAAGCAAGGCAGAATTGCAGGAAACAGATTTCAGGAGGGAGATTCGAATCGCCTTTAAAGCACAGGAAAAGCGGCAAAACCTCGACAATGATGCCCTTGGCCAAAAAGGGCGTATGCGTTTTTTCCTGAATATATTCAGGAAAAAACGCATACGCCCTTTTTGGCCAACCAAGCAACCTGGAAAGGCAAATCAACGCTACAAATAAGTCTCGCTTCCCATCGGTCAAAAGGG
This sequence comes from Balaenoptera physalus, assembly GCF_965194825.1. Lineage (NCBI taxonomy): Eukaryota > Metazoa > Chordata > Mammalia > Artiodactyla > Balaenopteridae > Balaenoptera > Balaenoptera physalus. The sequence continues at coordinate 3,991 of NW_028124224.1, read as the reverse complement.
CCATGCTGAATAAAGTGTCAAAACCAGAAATGCAGGACAGGCCATGGAGAAACGGGAGCCTTGCTACGCTGATGGGCGAGATGTAAATTGCCAACAGCCACTCAGGAGAAGTGTACGCTGTGTCCTGAAACATCTAAAAAACTCAGCTTAGAGAGCATAGGGCACTTCCACTCATGGGCGTATAAATTGGGAAAACTAAAAATCAGCAAGACACAGGCACCCCAAAGGTTAGGGCTGCTCTGTTGACAAGAAACTCCACTTCGTTACACCTTAAATATCCCAGGAAAGAGAAAAATGGATTAAGAAGTTGTGGTTCCTATGTACAACGGAATATCACTCAGCCATGAAATCAACGTCATAACTCTAGTAGCAGCAAGATGAGTGGATTTAGGTACGACGATTCTAAGTGAAATAAGTCACACAGAAAAAGACACTTATCATGAGATATCACTTATAGAGGGAATGTAAAAATTGCTACCCTTGAACTGAATTACAAAACAGAACAGAGTCACACGTTTAGAAAACACACTATGGCTGCTTAACGGGAAAGGTGAGGTGGGGTGATGCATAAAACAAGGGTTTCAAATTAGCTCAGATACCGTTCCATAAACCCAATAGGTAATAGACAAGACCTACTCCTTGCTCAGTGAATTGGACTCAACACCCCCTATTCACCGCACAAGAATATATCTGACTAGTAAGAATCTTAAAACCTATGTATTGATATCTCTCTGTAAGTGAGTCAAGTGGGTGTAAAGCGGCATAAACACAGCAGTGAAAGCAGCTAAACCCCATTATAAAAATCAATTACTTTTAAAAACCCGTGAAACAAAGACAGTGAAGGAGAGAGAAATTCTTACAAAATTCGTTCAGGGGCTGTGATGCCACCTGGATTGACCATATCTAGACCCACAGCTGATTGAGACATAAGGGTGGACACTCTTGGGGCTGAGAGGTTTGGTGAGGTTGGGTGAGCAAACGCAGACCCTTTAAAGTAATACTGCGTGGTACCCATCCCATGGGTCCCAAATCTCCAGGTTCAAGGGCATCTTCCTACATCGAAAACATGCATGAGAAACCCAGAAGATGGTACACCGTGTGATCGGGAAAGGTTTCTGAAACGCACCTCATTTCTCATCTCCTTGTGCTCGGGTTCGCCATTCCAGCCGCTTTACTAGCAATCTCCCTCCTTGGAGAATCAGCACCTTTAACCTCCTGTTCCGTCCAGGTTGCAATTTGTCCTGAGGATGAACGGGAAGAGGGGGAACCAATGAGAGACTAGCTCTAGGTGTTGGGACAGGCACAGGTCACTCTATTTTCCCATCAGGAAGAAGAATTAACCACAGGCTCAGCCTGCCGCCCGGGACCACAGTAGGGACTGAAGCAATCCTGCGCTTTTGCGGCCAGCTCCCAAGAAAGCGAGTTGAAAAATGGAGCTCAGGGGCACTGCAATTCACAAACCTGCAGACTTATACATGATCACTCTCGTCCTCAAATATATTGAGGGAAGGCAACGAAGAGGATTTGAAAGCAAGGCAGAATTGCAGGAAACAGATTTCAGGAGGGAGATTCGAATCGCCTTTAAAGCACAGGAAAAGCGGCAAAACCTCGACAATGATGCCCTTGGCCAAAAAGGGCGTATGCGTTTTTTCCTGAATATATTCAGGAAAAAACGCATACGCCCTTTTTGGCCAACCAAGCAACCTGGAAAGGCAAATCAGCGCTACAAAGAAGTCTCGCTTCCCATCGGTCAAAAGGGCCATGCTGAATAAAGTGTCAAAACCAGAAATGCAGGACAGGCCATGGAGAAACGGGAGCCTTGCTACGCTGATGGGCGAGATGTAAATTGCCAACAGCCACTCAGGAGAAGTGTACACTGTGTCTTGAAACATCTAAAAAACTCAGCTTAGAGAGCATAGGGCACTTCCACTCATGGGCGTATAAATTGGGAAAACTAAAAATCAGCAAGACACAGGCACCCCAAAGGTTAGGGCTGCTCTGTTGACAAGAAACTCCACTTCGTTACACCTTAAATATCCCAGGAAAGAGAAAAATGGATTAAGAAGTTGTGGTTCCTATGTACAACGGAATATCACTCAGCCATGAAATCAACGTCATAACTCTAGTAGCAGCATGATGAGTGGATTTAGGTACGACGATTCTAAGTGAAATAAGTCACACAGAAAAAGACACTTATCATGAGATATCACTTATAGAGGGAATATAAAAACCGCTACCCTTGAACTGAATTACAAAACAGAACAGAGTCACACGTTTAGAAAACACACTATGGCTGCTTAACGGGAAAGGTGAGGTGGGGTGATGCATAAAACAAGGGTTTCATTTGAGCTCAGATACCGTTCCATAAACCCAATAGGTAATAGACAAGACCTACTCCTTGCTCAGTGAATTGGACTCAACACCCCCTATTCACCGCCCAAGAATATATCTGACTAGTAAGAATCTTAAAACCTATGTATTGATATCTCTCTGTAAGTGAGTCAAGAGGGTGTAAAGCGGCATAAACACAGCAGTGAAAAGCAGCTAAACCCCATTATAAAAATCAATTACTTTTAAAAACCCGTGAAAAAAGACAGTGAAGGAGAGAGAAATTCTTACAAAATTCGTTCAGGGGCTGTGATGCCACCTGCATTGACCATATCTAGACCCACAGCTGATTGAGACATAAGGGTGGACACTCTTGGGGCTGAGAGGTTTGGTGAGGTTGGGTGAGCAAACGCAGACCCTTTAAAGTAATACTGCGTGGTACCCATCCCATGGGTCCCAAATCTCCAGTTTCAAGAGCATCTTCCTACATCGAAAACATGCATGAGAAACCCAGAAGTTGGTACACCGTGTGATCGGGAAAGGTTTCTAAAACGCACCTCATTTCTCATCTCCTTGTGCTCGGGTTCGCCATTCCAGCCGCTTTACTAGCAATCTCCCTCCTTGGAGAATCAGTACCTTTAACCTCCTGTTCCGTACAGGTTGCAATTTGTCCTGAGGATGAACGGGAAGAGGGGGAACCAATGAGAGACTAGCTCTAGGTGTTGGGACAGGCACAGGTCACTCTATTTTCCCATCAGGAAGAAGAATTAACCACAGGCTCAGCCTGCCGCCCGGGACCACAGTAGGGCCTGAAGCAATCCTGCGCTTTTGCGGCCAGCTCCCAAGAAAGCGAGTTGAAAAATGGAGCTCAGGGGCACTGCAATTCACAAACCTGCAGACTTATACATGATCACTCTCGTCCACAAATATATTGAGGGAAGGCAACGAAGAGGATTTGAAAGCAAGGCAGAATTGCAGGAAACAGATTTCAGGAGGGAGATTCGAATCGCCTTTAAAGCACAGGAAATGCGGCAAAACCTCGACAATGATGCCCTTGGCCAAAAAGGTCCTATGCGTTTTTTCCTGAATATATTCAGGAAAAAACGCATACGCCCTTTTTGGCCAACCAAGCAACCTGGAAAGGCAAATCAGCGCTACAAAGAAGTCTCGCTTCCCATCGGTCAAAAGGGCCATGCTGAATAAAGTGTCAAAACAAGAAATGCAGGACAGGCCATGGAGAAACGGGAACCCTGCTACGCTGATGGGCAGGATGTAAATTGCCAACAGCCACTCTGGAGAAGTGTACGGTGTGTCCTGAAACATCTAAAAAACTCAGCTTAGAGAGCATAGGGCACTTCCACTCATGGGCGTATAAATTGGGAAAACTAAAAATCAGCAAGACACAGGCACCCCAAAGTTTAGGGCTGCTCTGTTGACAAGAACCTCCACTTCGTTACACCTTAAATATCCCAGGAAAGAGAAAAATGGATAAAGAAGATGTGGTCCTTATATACAATGGAATATCACTCAGCCATGAAATCAACGTCATAAGGCTAGTAGCAGCATGATGAGTGGATTTAGGTACGACGATTCTAAGTGAAATAAGTCACACAGAAAAAGACACTTACCATAAGATATCACTTATAGAGGGAATGTAAAAATT
>NW_028124225.1:0-40939 GCF_965194825.1 Balaenoptera physalus | reverse complement strand
GTTGGCTTTATTATTACTTAGGTATGGTTAGGTCAATAGACCAGGAGATGACTGTCACTAAAGGGAAGTCTGTTCCCAAGAGTAGGAGGCCTGCCATGTCACACAGGGCCGCACAGGGCCACCCGGGAAGCACTAGTCAGTCAGAAGGTTGAAGGAGTGAGGGGAAAGCATGGGTGAGAGCCTTATTGTGGTTTTCGCAGAAAGGAACAGGCAAGGCAGGGTAAGCAGGTTTAGGGTTGGCTAGTTTGAATAATTTCAGCAGGCTCTTAGGTGTAGGGGCTGTCCTAGGGTTTCCTGGATCTGGCCCTGAGGTGACCAGGACAGGTGAGCACAGGCATACCTCGGAGATACTGCTGGTTTGGTTCCAGACTATTGCAATAAAGCAAATGGGGCAATAAGGCAAGTCACACGAATTTTTTGGTTTCCAGTACATATAAACATTATGTTTACACTATGCTGTAGTCTATTAAGTGTGCAATAGCATTATGTCTAAGAAAACAATGTACATATCTTAATTAAAAACTAATGCTGCTGGAAAAATGGCACCAATAGACTTGCTCAATGCAGGTTTTTCACAAGTCTTCAATCTGTAAAAAATGCAGTATCTGTGAAGTGCAGTAAAACAACATATCGCTGTATTGGCCCAAAGTATAAGAGCCCTGTGAGAGCTGGGTAAAGGGGGTGGTAATGGGGGCGGAGGGGTATGGTTTTGGATTGGTTAGCTTGCACATGAAAGGTATATTCACAAGGGGGGAGTTTGTCATCTCTAGGAATTAGCTAGTCCTCAAAGGAGCAGTCTCTCCTGCACTAGCAAGGTCCCAGCTGCCAGAGCATTGAGAAGACAGAAAGTAAAGAAACACAGTCAATACAGGTCCTTAATAGTTTTTAAGAGTGTAAAGAGTGTAGAGATGTTCAGAGACCAAAGAGTTTGAGGACTTCTTGGCTAGGTTATGCACAGTAAAAAAGAAGCCCCAAATCTCAACGTCTTACAGCAAAGAGGGTTGTTCGTTGCTCAAGTGAAGTCTTCACACTTCTGATAGGGGGCATACAGTCATCCCTGGGGATCCTTGGGGGATCTGTTCCAGGACCCCCAAAGGATATCAAGCTCTACGGGTGCTCAAGTCCCTTGTATTAAATGGTGTGGTACAGTCGGCCTTCTGTATCCGAGGATATGGAACCCACAGATGCAGAGGGCCTCCTATACAAAGAATAACAGAACATTTTAAAAAAAGTCATAATTTCAGAACAAAAAATCATTTAAATTGAATTACTTTAGTTTAATGAGAAACTCCCTATATTATCCTTATTTGCTCAACTTTTTATCATGAATTAGTGAGATTTCATCACTACTTAGGAAGAGTTCAGGGACTGGTGCTTGGAAATTTCTGACATCTAGGACAATTATGGATGGAAATGACATGAAGGAGAGGAAAGACCTTACCTTGTTTATATGCTGAAAGGACCCAGCAGAGAGGGGGAAGGCTGAACATACTGGAAAAAGAGACACCTGAGAGAACTCCTGGAGGGGGTGCAAGAGCAAAGGAGGGAGCGGTCTGAAAGAGGAGAGAGAGAGGAACCTCTCCTTCGAAAACTGGTTGGATAGGAGGAGAGGCTTCCCTTGAAGATAAGTTAGTTGAGGGAAGGAGGGAAGCTGCAAGAGTCCACCCCTAACGGCACTGATTTTGTCTATGAATCACAGGTGAGTTTACTGCTGGAGGTGAGCGGGGCAGGGAAGGTGGAGGGTTTAGGCCCATTGCAGGGCCTGGTGAAGGGAGCCGACGAAGCACAAACAACAGGAGATGAAGCAGAACCGAAGGCCCAGCTGAGTTTAGACCTTAAACCGTAACAGCATGAAACACACGGCAGCCTACCTTTCCTAACTCAGCTTCCTAACCCTGGCATTGAGTAGAGGTGGGGTTGGGGTGGGTGTAGGGAACTGATGTTTACTGAAAGGCTGTGTAGGGTGATGGTTAAGGGCACGGCCTTTGAAGTCAGCTGGCCTGAGTCAAAATCCTGTCACTTTCCTATTCAGTAAAATGGGGCCAATAATAGTCTTGTGGTGTTGTTTTACGTGGGTAACAGTGGTTTTGTGGAGTTGTTTCGAGGGCTAAATGACTATATATATGCTGTGGATTTTCTTTCCACATCCCTGCTTCTGGGGGTTAAGGGACCCACCTAGGTTTCCTGATTAGGTGAGTGTAGGACTCTTGAAAAGGGACCGTTGGGCTGCACCCCGCAGGCTTGTAAGCCCAGTGTTTGCCCAGCTTGAAGACCGTAGAAGGACCCCAGAATCAGTGACGGAGACATCAATGGTGTTCATGGATAGGAGGATCTTACCTGTGGGAAGCGAGGTCCGGGCGTGACTCCCCACCCTGTGGGGCAGACAGCGGCCGTCTTCACTACCACGGGGAGAGGGAGGTTACCAGTTACAGGGGGAATTGACGTCAGCGTGGCTCATCGGTTACCAGGGAAACCAGCATGGGAGCCTGCCCCTCACCGCCCCTTTGATGAGCCAGCAAGGTGCGGACGTTCTGATCTAATGAGCGTTCCCAGCTGGGCCGGGGCGAGCATGCAGCCATGTACTGAGGAGGGAAGGTCAGTCAGGTGAGTAGGGGTCGGTGAGGCAGGGACTGGTCAGGCAGGGGACGCACAGCGAGCAAGGGAGCCGCCATCGTGGGGGGCTGACCATACAGGGACAACCCAGCTCCTCCGCCCTCCCTGCCCGTTTCCTTTGAGGCCCCTCCTCCGTGGTCCCCATGATCCTTTCTGCTTGTGGTGGGGAACGGAAGGCAGGTATACCTGGTTCTCCCCTGTTTTGTTTCCAAAGTATACTTTGGCATAATCTCTAGGCCCTACTTTCTTCAGGCCTTTAGTTTTATATCTCAGTTACCTGTTTTAGAAGTAAACTACACCCCGCCTCTCATTTGTGTTTTACTCTAATAATCCTAGCCTACCTATTCATCCACTTGCCCTCCAGAGAAGGACCTCTGGATCGCAGGGGGAGGTCACATATGTGGAAGAGGCAAAAGATAAAGGCATAAAAATATGTTTTAGGACATCTCTTCTTACCTACTAACTCCCTTAATTCTCCTGTGGGTAGATGTCTTCATCCCCCGAAAATACCCACCGCCGATGCTCAGAGGGGTCAGTAATGTGGGCAGAGTTACTTACGCAGCTGTTTACTGTCAGAGCAATAAAACAATTCTACGCCTGTGCTCTTCCACTTGGCGCTCTGCCCTGCCTCAAACCAAGGGCTGCACTGGTCCCGTGGCGGCCTGAGGGCTGGAGGCCTCGGAGGACTGGGGTGAGGGAGGCGTAGGTGCTGGTGGGAGACTAAAGAGCCTAGGCGAGAAGAGAAAGAGGGGCTCTATGCGCAGAGAAGCGGGGGCTGATGAACAGGGAGAGAAGGAAGACGCGGAGGAGCTGGAATCGCAGTGAAAGGGATGAGCAGGTGGGGAGGGGAAAGGAGGGATGACTTGTGGAACAATGGGAGGTGAAGCTGACGGTTTTACGGGGTTCACTTCCAGGTGATGACGAGTAGCCACAGGACTACTGAAGAGAAGCTGAACACCACTGGTGTGGAGGACACGAAGAAGCGTGAGTTCCAGCTGCTTGAGTGAAAGTTGAAAAACAGATCTGATGTCAGAGTCCTTTACAGATGCTTGAGGAGTGAGCTTGTGGTTGAAAACAGAGCAGGCAGGGGCCCGGGTAGCAGAGGCCCGGAGCTGGTGCAAGGCACGAGCCTCCCGGGAAGAGGGGCTGCAGAGGTAGAAAGAACCCTGGTTTTTAACTGTAGCACGTGGCAGTTCTCATCCATGACTCTGCATGGTCCTCCCAGCAATCCCATGAGATGCATACGGGGCAGGAAATAGACCTTCTCCGCGAAAACCAGCTGCGAAGCATCGGCACTGGGACGCAGACCACGTCTCCTGACTTGATCCACGCTGTCTGTAGTTTCCCATGAGAGTCCTGATCCTCTGCGTACTATTCACAGTAGGAGATCAACCTCTTAGAGAGAAAACTTATAGTCTCTACATAGAAATGAAAGAACTTTTCTCTAAGTTTTCTTCACCCCAGACTCTATGTTAAAAATCTTCAGGCTGTAAATTGTGAGAAAGAGCTGTTGGACTGTCAGGAATTGGTGCAGGTGAGGTTCTTATGGTGCCATCTAGTGTCCGTGATTGGACTTACAAAACTTTGGCTATAAGTATTCTGAAAAATAATTTATTTAAGGAAATAGCAAGTAACTGATTAATTTTGCAAAAGAATAGACATTAAAACACCTAATATTTTCCTCTCCCTGCCGGGAAGATTTATTAACCTGCCCTCTTGATCACCCCGAGAGTTAGACCAATGCAGTGAATTACTTCATTGCATAACACAGAAATTATGACCTAGTGAAGTCCAAGGTTACCTTATTTTCTTTTCACTATACCAGTTCATCCAAGACCTTAAAGATCATGAAGCTTGGTGCTAGAAGTGTCTGAGGCATTCAGGTCTTCATTCAGTAGAATGAGGTATACAGCAGTGCTTCACAAACTATAAAATGTTAAGCAGAAGTATTATATAGAGCTATTATTTCACACATACGATTCCATACCCTTGACACACCTCCCTTCTAAGCCTCATAACATATTTATAAGATAAGAGTTGCTATCTAGACTTTACATCTGAAGAAGCTGAGGCTCAGAGATGTTATATGACTTGCCCAAGGTCATAGAGCTAGTTTTCTCTTTGCTGTACTACATTGCCACTATGACACTGATATAAGGAATTAATATGAATTTATTCAGCAGAAATTTATTAATGCTCACTAGTACCATCCGTTGGGTTAGGAACAAGGTATATAAAGATTTATGACTGTTGGGAACTGAATGTTTGTGTCCAACTAAAATTCGTATGTTGAAGCCCTAGCCCCTAATATGACATATTTGGAGGTAGGGGCTTTGTGGAAGTAAAGTTAAATGAGGTTATAAGGGTAGGGTCCTGATCCAATAGGATTACGTCCTTAAGGATAGGAAGAGAGACCAGATCCAGATCTTGCTTTCTCTCGGCAGGCACATGCAGCAAGAAGGCAGCTGTCTGCAAGCCAGGAACAGAACTCTCAACAGAACCTGACCATGCTGGCACCCTATCTCACTTTCAGCTCCAGAATTGGGAGAAAATTAATTTCTGTTGTTTAAACCACCCAGTGTATGGTATTTTGTTACGGCAGCCCAGCCCAAGCCAACTAAAACAATGAATATCTACTCCCCCTAAGCTGCTTCCAGCTTTGTTAGGGAAGTCAGTTGTTAGATAAATCACAACCCAACTTGCTGAGATAGATGTATGGACACCTCATATTTCTAAATGATTGCCTTAGAAAGAATCCTGATGAGACTGGTGGTGACAGGCTACCACAGATGTCAGACAGCTCTAAACTCAAATACATTTAAGAGATGACCTCTTACTTAGAGGTACCTTGTCATTAATAAACATGGACTTTCTCTCAGAACCCCGTGTGCCCTCTTTGCGTAGGAGATGGGATGGAGTTGCGGAGCCAGTGACTAAATGTGGCTTTGGGTTCTGGTTCAGGAACAGAACCTGTGGTCCTCAGCTGCTACATCTATCAGATGAGATGGTTTTGACTAGCTGCCATCTGAGGCAGTCATCTGAATCTTTTTGCTCACTTTGTCCCTAGAAGAGTTTTGAAAAACTGTGAAACTGTTTCCACTTTTGAAAGTTGACATCTAAAATTTTCCATTAGAAATGTAGTTTTAAAGAATGTCATTTCCATTATACTATAAATGTTGACATTTTAAAATAAAATCATCACATGACTCTTATGTTTCCAGTACCATCAAAATAACATATTTATTAGAAATTCACTATCATTCATAAAAAAGACTGCCTTTCACATCATTCCTTTTTCTCAATGAAATATTATTTTCACTCCATTCTCCATTCCCAGAATTTTATGTAATGCAGTGTATTTTTATGTTTGAAAGTCTTTTAAAATTAAAATTAAAAATTAAAATTACCTGAAAGTTTTATTATCATAATTATCAGTAGTTAAAATTTGAAACCATATATGATAAATTTTGATAATAATTACACATAATTAGTAAAATTTTATTGGATACATCTCTCAAAATCTATTGATGAATGTTATTTATTGTTAGAAAGAGATACAATTTAATCTAGATTCAATTCCTATTTTGGGGTTTTACAGATATAAGCACTCAGAGACACTGTTCTCATAAATAGATGAAAATAGTTTTATTATAGTAAAGTCATTCAATTATTTCAACTTCTGAATTGCATGCCAAAAGTATCTCACAGTAATCTCTCATTAAATGTTATTTTAAATCATCAACTTTAGGTTCTCCATCAAATTTGTTGAAAGCAAAGAATTAGAAACCCCCTGAATTACAAAAGGATTGATTATCCAGTCTTTACAGTCAATCTGGGACTACTATAGGACAATCATCTCACTTATAAACACTAATTCTAAGGAAGAGTGCTAAGTAAGGCAGAGAGCCTTGCATGTCACCTGGATGACCTAAGATGCTACCAATGTTTCTTACCTATACTCTGCTTGGTTCTCTCAACACTCTCCCTCAGGAGCAATGCTTTCTTTGAGTAAAATTATCATCACTCTTATAACCACACTCTACATTATATCTGAATGAACATATTGGCCAAACTGCTCCACTGAATACCAAAATACCCACTCTTAAAGAGAAGAAAAGGAAAGACACAAAGCCTGAATGCAAATTTTTGATGCCTTATTTTGGAGACTTCTCTGAAAGCAGAAGTGCCATCCATTAGAAATACAATGTGAGCCATATATGTAATTTAAAATTTGTTTGAAAAGCAAAAAGAAGCAGGTGAAATTAATGTTATATGTAATGCAATATTTCCAAAATATAATCATTTCAACATTCAGTCAATATAAAAAGTTAAAAATGAGGTAGTTTTACATTTTTTTTTTTTTTGGTACTATTCCTTGTAGTATTTTATACAAGCAGCAAATCTTAATTCATACCAGCTACACTTCAGGTGCTCAATATCCACATGTGACTAGTGACTATTGTATTGGGCAACACAGCCCTTGAGAGACACACTGTAGTAAGATTTGGGATGGATAAGAGAGCAGTCTTTTGTTTTTGTAAAGTAAGAATATGGTGAACATAAGCGAAGTGGTCAGAAAGGAAAATAGTCCTATCCATGCCCTCGTACAGCTGTGAAAGGTATCTTTCACCCCAGGGCCTATGCTGCACAGCTGTATGAAGTGGCCCTGGTGTACCTCAAGAGATAGAGGTACCCCACTTTGAAGATCATTATTTTAAGGTGAATTCTAGCTGCCAGGGTCTTTGGAAAATAATGCAATGATAATGAAATTATGCCGCCTTATCTTCTGGAGAAGACCTAGTCAACTATCCTCTAAAATTCTGGAGCAAGTAAAAAGAAAAAATTCATGAGACAATGATTAGCAAAAGATCTAGAAAGCCCTTGTTACTTTGTCAGCAATATCCTGGTATGACTTTTTTAAGTCATACCAAGTATGGTTGACAACCTACCTTATTGCAAGTAGAGAGTTTTTGGTAATAGTAGGGTGATGTTTTCTCCTCTGACTTTGATGGAGACAAGATGAGGTTATATGAAAATCATCAACCTAACATCAGATTACTCTAGGAGGTGAAGATTTCCTATGTTAGGGCACAGAAATGACTAAGAATCTCTTCCTTACCTCTATTTTCTTAGGAAACTTCTACAATTTGTCCCTCTAGCTCTTTCTAAATTCCAGTGTACAGTATGAATGTTGGGCTTCCTTTCCAAAGGAACCCAGATGCTTGTCCTAAAAGGTAAGTATAAAGAAGTACTCTATGATACTGTCTTAGTTGGCTTGGGCTGCCATGACAAAATACCATAGACTGGGTGGCTTAAACAACAGAAATTTATTTTCTCACAGTTCTGGAGATTGGGAAGTACAAGATCAAGGTGCTACCTGATTTGGTTTCTGCTGAGAGCTTTCTTCCTGGCTCTCAGATGGCTGCCTTCTGTGTCCTCCATGGTGGAGAGAGAAGTCTGGTGTCTCTTCCTTTTCTTATAAGGACACCAACCCTGTCAGATTAGGGCCCCACCTTTATGACCTCATTTAACCTTCATCACCTCCTCACAGGTCCTATCTCTAAATGTCTTAGTGAATTCAAGCTGCTGTAACAAACTACCATACACTGGATGGCTTAAACAACAGAAATTTATTTCTTACAGTTCTGGAGACTGGAAGTTCAAGAGCAGGGTGCCAGTACGGTTGAGTTCTGGTAAGGAAAGTTTTCTGATTTGTAGACTGCTGACTTCTCCTTATATCTGCACCTGGCAGAGAGCAGAGAGGAAGAGCAAACTTACTTGTGACTCTTTTTTAAAAAATTAATAAATGTAATTTATTTTTGGTATTTATAATTTTTTACTGAAATATAATCAACTTACAATGTTTCAGGTGTACAGCAGTGATTCAGTTATATATATATATGTGTATATATATATATATTCTTTTTCAGATTATTTTCCATTATAGGTTACTACAAGATATTGAATATAGTTCCCTGTGCTATACAGTAGTCCTTGTTGTTTATGTATTCTATATATAGTAGTGTGTATCTTTTAATCCCAAATTCCTAATTTATCCATCCCCTCTCCTTTCCCCTTTGGTAAGTGTAAGTCTGTTCTCTGTGTCTGTGAATCCATTTCTGTTTTGTAAATAAGTTCAGTTGTATCATTTTTTAGATTCCATATATAAATGATATCATAGGATATTTGTCTTTCTCTCTCTGACTTACTTCACCTAGTATGATAATCTCTAGGTCCGTGTTGCTACAAACCATATTATTTCATTCTTTTTTATGGCTGAGTAGTATTCCATTGTATAAATATACTACCTCTTCTTCATCCATTCATCTGTCATTGGACATTTAGGTTGCTTCCATGTCTTGGCTATTGTAAATAGTGCTGCTATGAACATTGGGGTGAATGCATTTTTTTGATTTAGAGTTTTCATCTCTTCCAGATATATGCCCAGGAGTGGGATTGCTGGATCACATGGTAACTCTATTTTTAGTTTTTAAGGAACTTCCATACTGTTCTCCACAGTGGCTGCAGTAGTTTATTCCTACCAACAGTGCACAAGGGTTCCCTTTTGTCCACACCCTCTCCAGCATTTATTATTTGTAGACTTTTTGATGATGGCCATTCTGACTGGTGTGAGGTAATACCTCACTGCAGTTTTGATTTGCATTCCTCTAATTATTAGCGATGTTGAGCATCTTTTCATGTGCCTGCTGGCCATCTGTATGTCTTCTTTGGATAAATGTCTGTTTAGGTCTTCTGCCCATTTTTTAAAATAGATTTATTTATTTTTATTTATTTAGTTTTGGCTGTGTTGGGTCTTCGTTGCCGTGTGTGGGCTTTCTCTAGTTGAGGCGAGTGGGGGCTACTCTTCATTGCAGTGCATGTGCTCCTCATTGTGGTGGCTTCTCTTGTTGCAGAGCACGGCTCTAGGTGTGCAGGCTTCAGTATTTGTGGCACTCGGGTTCAGTAGTTGTGGCTCACAGGCTCTAGAGTACAGGTTCAGTAGTTGTGGTACATGGTCTTAGTTGCTCCGCGGCATGTGGGATCTTCCTGGACCAGGGCTTGAACCCATGTCCCCTGCACTGGCAGGCAGATTCTTAACCACTGCATCACTAGGGAAGTCCCTTCTGCCCATTTTTTGATTGGGTTGTTTGTTTTTTGATATTGAGCTGTATGAGCTGTTTGTATATTTTGGAGCTCAATCGCTTGTTGGTTGCATCATTTCCAAATATTTTCTCCCAGTCTGTAGGTTGTCTTTTCATTTTGTTTATGATTTCCTTTGCTGTGAAAAAGCTTTTAAGTTTAATTAGGTCCCATTTGTTTATTTTTGGTTTTGTTTCCATTACTCTAGGAGACAGACCCAAAAATATATTGCTGCGATTTATGTCAAAGAGTGTTATGCTTATATTTTCCTCTAGCAGTTCCTGTACTCCAAAAACTATACGATGAAGATGACACAAACAGATGGAAAGATATACCGTGTTCTTGGATTGGAAGAATCAATATTGTTGAAATGACCATACTACCCAAAGTAATCTAAAGGTTCAATGCAAACCCTATCAATTTACCAATGGTGTTTTTCACATAACTGGAACAAAAAAATTTTAACTGTGTGTGGAAACAGAAAAGAAACTAAAGAGCCAAAACAATCTTGAGAAAGAAGAACAGAGCTGGAGGAATCACGTGCCCTGACTTCAGACTATACTCTAAAGCTACAGTAATCAAAACAGTATGGTACAAAAAAACAGACACATAGATCAATGGAATAGGATAGAAAGCCCAGAAATAAATCCATGCACTTATGGTCAATTAATCTATGACAACGGAGGCAAGAATATACAATGGAGGAAAGACAGTCTCTTCAATAAATGGTGCTGGGAAAACTGGACAGCTACATGTAAAAGAATGAAATCAGAACATTCTCTAACACCATACACAAAAATAACTCAAAATGGATTAAAGACCTAAATGCAAGACCAGATACTCTTGTGACTCTTATAAGGTACTAATCTCATTCATGAGGACTCCACCCTCCTGACTCATTTGATCCTAATTACCTCCCAATGGCCCCACCTCCTAATACCACCGCATTTGAGTATAGGGTTTCAACACATGAATTTTGGGAGGACACAAATATTCAACTCATATCACCAAATATAGTTACATTGGGGGTTAGGGTTTCAACATATAAATTTGGAGGGGCCATGATTCAGTCCATAGCAGATATTAAGGCACTAAGGGTATGGAATTCCATTTTAGAAGCTCTTCAAATAATTTAAGATAATCAGCTGCCTGAATTATTTGTTTAGGATGAAATTCTGTTTAGCTGGAGGCAAAAGACTCATTTAATATTTTCCAGAATTCCAAGTCTTTTTATAACATCATCCTCTGTCGTCTCCTTATGTATGAAATGGTTTGAATTTCATGATAAAATTTCATTATGACACACTTCTCCCAAGAAAAACTCTTGTGGACAATTTTGGGGGTTTTTAGGTAAACTATTACTAGTGCAAGATATTTTTTAATGAACTATTTCTAATTTTTTCCCTGTAAAGTTATTTCTTCTAGTCTCAGAACTGCAAAGACATAGTAGCTCCCACCCCCAAAGTCCTATTTAAAAATAATGAGCATTCTACAATCAAGAGACATGCTGAAAAGGGGGGGGGGTGTCTTTCAAATAAATACACAGGTATTCCTAGAGTAGTTAATTTTTAAGTGAAACTAGTGATACTTCCTGCCAAGCATGAGTATAGTACATGAACCTGTGAAACTAGAATAAACTAAAAAGTACCTGTGACTACTTTAGAAACTGATGTACGGAATACACTTGTAGTCTATTTTTTATAGCTGTGACATTGGGAAATTCCATAGAGTAAAAATATAGGGTGTTTTAACTTTGCTGTAAAATACGAGTTTTTGGTATTGAAGAGGGAGATATGCATCCAACTTGTACTAAGTTCCTTATAGAGAATTTAAAAAATCAATCATTCCAACAAATAAAAACTGTAATGGCTCAGTAGTATTCTTCATGAACAGTTACTGTAAATAAGGGCTGAAGTATTCAAAGAAAAGGAGCTCAGAATCTTTCATGCATTAACTATTCTAGGCAAGACCATTGAAGAAGTAATATCAGTTTGAGATGGTTCAAAATATGTTACCAAGTCTAAGGACTTACACATTATTATATCACAATTTTACTTTTAGTTATCTAATTTAGGAATGTTTGATTCTAAGAAGAAGCTGGAAACTAACTGGAATTGTCTCTAGCAATGTTATTATATAGGCTTTTACTTAGGCTTATAGATTTTTCTGCTATTTTTTATTCATCTTGACATAACAATAGGCTAACTGTAATTATATCACAGTCCATGGGCTTATGTTTCACAACTCCCTCTTAGAAACTCTGATTTAGTTTGTGACTTATTTAGTTTACACACTTGTTCTCTAATAATTTAGTTCTGTAATGCTGGTTAAAAAATTTTTGGACATTCCCAATATGCACATATACATTAAAAATACACACACATACCTCTGTGTTTATGTACTATGTATACTATAAAACACATACACAATAGCAATTTTAAAGGATTAAGGATGAAATAATTAAATTTAAATCTTTCTATTGAAGTACAAAATAAGAACATGATTTGACATTCTTCCTTATTTTGGAAAGTCTTGGTTTATCATTTTGTGACATGGTGATTTGAGTTTGATTTCTTTCTAATATAATAGACTTTGGGGGGGAATAGTTTTAGATTTATAGAAAAATGGATATGATAGTACAGAGCTCCTATATACCCTGTACCCAATTTCTCCTATTACTAATATCTTACATTAGTATGGTATATTTATTACTTAATGAGCCAATTTTGATCCATTATTGTTAACTAAAGTCCATAGTTTATTCATACTTCTTTTGTTTAACCTAATGTCTTTTTCTGTTCCAGGACCCCATCCAGAATACCACATTACATTTAGCTGTCATGTCTCCTTAGGCTCCTCTTGAGTGATAGTTTCTCAGACTTTTCTTGTTTTTGGTGGCCTTGACAGTTTTGAAGAGAACTGGTGAAGTAATTTTTAGGATGCCCCTCTAATGGAGTTTGCAATTTGTCTGGTGTTCCTCTCATTAGACTGGGGTTATGGGTGTTTGGAAGATCACAGAGGTGCGGTGCCCTTTGCATCCGATCATATCAAGGTTACATACCATCAGTATGATTGATCACTGAGCTCAGGTCGCATTGTAACCTGGCCCATGGGTAAGTATTCATTTCTGCTAAGGTCCGTCAGCAAGCCAAAACTTGTTTCTCACAAGGAGAGTAGTTATCTTCACAGGATGGCAGGGCTTTGCTACAAAATCCTAAAGGTTTGCATTGTGATTCACTTATATGTACTTGCCAAAGACTCCAAATATCTCTATCTGCCACTTCAAGCATCACTGGGTCAACTGAATCATATGACCCAAGTGGAAAAGTAACTTGCACAGCAGCCTGGACCGTTGCAGAGACTTCTCTTCGCTCACTTGGTGTTATGCCTCTTTTTTTTTAACAGTAGGAGGGGCCAGATGTAACAACTTATCCTTCACTTAGAAGTGATATCTTGATATACTCAACTCCAAGGGACCCCTAGAAATTTCACTGAGGTAGAAGGCCTCTGAATTGGGGGGGATTTACTTCCCATCCTCTGACATGCAAATATCTTACCAATATGTGTACAGTAATTGGTACTTCCTGTCTACCAGGACTAATCAGCATATCATCATCAACGTAATAGACCAGTGTGATGTTCTGTGGAAGGGGAAGGGGATTTAGTCTCTGCAGACTAAATCATGACATAGGGCTGGAGGGTTGATATAACCTGTGGTGGGACAGTGAAGGTGTGCTGCTGACCTTGCCAGTTGACTCCTTCCGGTGGTCTTTTTCAACACATATAAAGGAAAAAGCATTTGCCAGATCAATAGCTGCACACCAGGTACTGGGAAATGTGTTGATTTGCTCAAGCAATGAAACCACATCTGGTTTAGCAGTGCAACAGGGATCATTACATAACCGGATTTACAAAAATCCAGTCATGCTCCAAGATCCATCTGTCTTCTGCACATGCCAAATAGGTGAGTTGAAAAGGGATGTGATGCATATCACAACCTTTGCAACTTTCAAGTTCTTGATAGTGGTACTAATCTTTGCAATCCCTCCAAAAATGTGGTATTGTTTTGGTTTACATTTTTATAGGTAGCAACAGTTCTAGTGGCTTCTATTTGTCCTTTCCTACAGTAACAGCCTTCACTCTACAGGTCAGGGGACCATTGTGGGGATCCTGCCAGCTGCTGAGCATGTCCATTTTTTATGCATTCTGGAACTGGGGAAATAACCACAGGATGTGTTCAGAGACCCACTGGGCCTAACATAAGATGAACCTGAGCTAAAATTCCACTGATAATTTGACCTTCACAAGCCCCTACTCTGATAGGTAGATACAGTGATATTTTGGGTTTCCATGAATTAGGTCAAACCCACTGTCTACTAAGCCCCAAAAGTCTGGTTATTTCCTTTCCCCCAATGCACAGTCACTCTTGTTGATGGCTATAGGACCCTGTGGGGTAGGCTGGGGAAAAAATTAACACTATACATTTTTGGCACTGAAGTAGGGTCCTTCCTCAAGAAGACCTGGCCTCCCCTTCATTCAGAGTTCTGGGTATGTAAATTGGCTCAAGCCTGGGAACTGATTGAGGGGCTGTGACTTTCTGTTTTGGTGACACAAGTTAGGGTTTCTGTTCATAGACCTGGAACTCTTCTGCTTATATATTTTTTGGCTGCGCTGTGCAGCTTGTGGGATTTTAGTTCCCTGACTAGGGATTAAACCAGGGCCCTCGGCAGTGAGAGCACTGAGTACCACCAGGGAGTTCCCAGAACTCTTCTGCTTATAAAGACCAAGTAAGAATTTAGTAATTATCCATCTATTTCTTTTCTAGGGACACCATGAGCAACTAGCCAATACCATAGGTCTTTGCGAGTCAGATAATTCTGATAACTGCTTTGGCTCAGCTGTCCGTTACAGCAACCACACTGGTCCCTACCTGCCACCCTGAGATCCCATCATCACCACTGCATTTAAGAATCTGTTTGATGATAACAGATTCCATTGTAAGATACATCTGAATACAGAGAGGAGCAATTGCAGATCTCTTCAAGGTGCTGGGACTCACTTCACAAATTACTTCTCATAGTCATGTTGAAGGGGAATGTCCTCTGGACCCTCCTGAGGTGGGTGAGAAAGTCTTACATGATAAATCAACTCTAAGATTCCCATCTTCCCAAGACTTTGGAGATCTTCCTCTACAGTATCCTAGGCAGTTCTGGCACTTCAACTTCATTTAGTGTAGACACTTTTGGGTGGAAGGAAGTCAGTGATCAATGGTGTTTTTGCCAGTTTCTTCTCACAGTGAGTCCACTGGGCTCTGAAAGCCATCTTGTGGTTATTTTCTTAGTTCCACAGGTACAACTGGAAGAGACATACTCAGCAAACAATCAAACAAACTTAATCTTTTTCTAACCCTTTGAGGTAAAATGTATCTGCTTTGTAGGCTCTTATCAATAAATTCAGCCTGATAGTATTTTACAAGCCTTCATCTTTATCCCTGTATTAGTTTCCTAGGGTGGTTACTGCAAAGTACTACAAACCGAGAGGCTTAAAACAACAGCAATTTATTCTCACAGTTCTTGAGAGGAGATATCTGAACTCAAGTTGTCAGCAGGGCCATGCTTCTCCTGAAGGCTCTTTGGAATAACCTTTGTCTTTTCCTCGCTACCAGCAGCTCCTGGCATTTCTTGGCTTCTAGCTACATCACCCCAATCTCTGCCTCCATCTTCACATATCCTAATTCCTTCTGTGTTTATATATGTCTGCATCCTCTCTTCTTAAATAAGGATACCAGACATTGGATTTAGGACCCACTCTAATCCAGCAGGACCTCATTTTACCTGATTACATCTTCAAAGATTATTTCCAAATAAGGTCACATTGCATTTCCAGTTGGAGAATGAATTTTAGGGGACACTAGTCATCCCACTATAATCCCACACCCTTAACATCCATACAAAATTTGACTGCATATTCTTTTGTATGCTCTGAATTTTTTTAGCATGTGTATTTTACTTTTTCAAATAAAATTAAAGTGGAAAACCCGCCACAGTTCTTTGCCATAAAATGCAAGTATTCTTTCCAGCCAGTTTCTCCCTTTGATGCCCATTACTACATAGTCTCCCTATATTGGTTTCCCTGTCCCTTTTCCAACCTTTTCTCTAACTGCAGACAAAATGACCTTTTAAAATAATCTCCTTCCGATCTTTCAAGGAGGATCAAACACAAGGTTTCCCGTTAGCTGAAGGAGGCTTTTCAAGATCTGGTCTCCAGTACCCTTCTTCCAGGTTCATCTTTCAATAAAACCCCATTATGAACCCATTTTACCCCAGAACCCCTTGTAGGTTTCCGAACTGCCCAAGCCATTCCCTTCCTCCATACTTTGGCCCTGTGCTCTTTGCCCCCTGCACCCATGACTGCTGCTCATCTTTAGCAGCTACTCTGCTATTCCCTCCCTGGACAGGAAACATTTTTGTCTTCTCATCTTTGAAGTCTGTTAATATTTTCCCTTTGCTCTTGCTCCTTCTCAATCAAATTTCCTATTTGGTTTTTTTTTAATAGATTTATTTAATTAATTAATTAATTAATTTTTGCTGCGTTGGGTCTTCGTTGCTGCAGACTTTCCCTAGCTGCGGTGAGCGGGGGCCACTCTTTGTTGTGGTGCATGGACTTCTCACTGCAGCAGCCTCTGTTGTCGCAGAGCATGGGCTCCGGACTTTGGTAGTTATGGCACGAGGGCTCAATAGTTGTGGCTCGCAGGCTCTAGGGCACAGCCTCAGCAGTTGTGGCACGCGGGCTCAGTAGTTGTGGCACACGGGCTCAGTAGTTGTGGCTTGCGGGCTCTAGAGCGCAGCCTCAGCAGTTGTGGCATGCGGGCTCAGTAGTTGTGGCTCGCGGGCTCTAGAGTGCAGGCTCAGCAGTTGTGGCACGTGGGCTCAGTAGTTGTGGCCTGCAGGCTCTAGAGTGCAGGCTCAGTAGTTGTGGCATGTGGGCTCAGTAGTTGTGGCTTGCAGGCTCTTGAGCACAGGCTCAGTAGTTGTGGCTCGCGGGCTCTAGAGCGCAGGCTCAGTAGTTGTGGCTCGTGGGCTCTAGAGTGCAGGCTCAGCAGTTGTGGCAGGCGGCTCAGTAGTTGTGGAGCACGGGCTTAGTTCCTCAGCAGCATGTGGGATCTTCCCAGACCAGGGCTCTAACCCATGTCCCCCGCATTGGCAGACAGATTCCTAACCACTGCGCCACCAGGGAAGCCCCCCAAATTTCCTATTTGAAAGAATGTAGTCCAACAACACACACACAAGCAGCTACGCTGGCCCACCGGCTGGGTAGGACCGTGTCCCCCTTCTCACGGAGGGGATGGCTGTTAACTCAGCTCTGGAGCGACAAGCGCGGCACCACGCCGAAGGCCAGAGCCCGCCGGGCTCCAGGCTCGGGGCGGGTGGTGACGGCATCGCCCCTGGGAGGCCGGGGAAGCCGCACATCACCCACTCGGACCACGTCCCTCGCTCTACAGCCGAGGAAACTCCTCCGGCGGAGGGCGAGGCTCCGAATCCCAGAGCGACACTGTAAGGCGCCCAAACATGTTAGTGCCCTTCACGCCCCAGGCCGGCCCTCTTCCTCCTCACCGAGGCCGAGTCCCGCCACTTGTCCAGCGCTTTCTCTCTCTCACGCCCGGGTACGCGAGGACGAACAGCTACCGCGAGCCTGAGGTCAATGACCGCGCGCGGGGAACTCGGGGGCGGGCCGGCGGCGCGCGGGGGTGGAGCACTCGCCATAGCGCTTCGCGTGGGCGGTCCTCTCGGGCTGCTCGGCGTGCGCAGGCGCGTGCGCAGGCGCGTGCGCAGCATAGCGCTTCGCGTGGGCGGTCCTCTCGGGCTGCTCGGCGTGCGCAGGCGCGTGCGCAGGCGCGTGCGCAGGCGCGTGCGCAGGCGCGTGCGCAGGCGCGTGCGCAGGCGCGTGCGCAGGCGCGTGCGCAGGCGCGTGCGCAGGCGCGTGCGCAGGCGCGTGCGCAGGCGCGTGCGCAGGCGCGTGCGCAGGCGCGTGCGCAGGCGCGTGCGCAGGCGCGTGCGCAGGCGCGTGCGCAGGCGCGTGCGCAGGCGCGTGCGCAGGCGCGTGCGCAGGCGCGTGCGCAGGCGCGTGCGCAGGCGCGTGCGCAGGCGCGTGCGCAGGCGCGTGCGCAGGCGCGTGCGCAGGCGCGTGCGCAGGCGCGTGCGCAGGCGCGTGCGCAGGCGCGTGCGCAGGCGCGTGCGCAGGCGCGTGCGCAGGCGCGTGCGCAGGCGCGTGCGCAGGCGCGTGCGCAGGCGCGTGCGCAGGCGCGTGCGCAGGCGCAGGCTCCGCGTCGCAGGACTCCCGGCCGTCGCGGGCCGCGCCCACTCGTCGCGGGTCAGAGGCCGCGGGGCGGGCGGTGGTGACGCGCGCGGAAGCGTCCTGTGCGCCGTCGGTAGCCGGCAGGCAGCAGCGCTGCAGTGGCGGCCACTGCCGGGTGCCCCGACGGGAGGGGCTCCGGATCGCTGGGAGGCGGCCGAACCCCTGCGGCCCCGCCGCCGGCGGAGGCCCCATGAGTCGGGGGACGATGCTTCAGCCCGGAGCGTGGCCGGGGGAGAGCTGTGCTGAGAAGCCGGCGGGGGAGGCGGGGGCCGCGGCGCTGGAGGGCGAGAAAGCGGTGGCCGGGGGGCAGCCGCGAGCCGTGGTGCGGTGCCCGGCTGAGCAGTGAGTGCGGGTCGCGGGGCGGGGACGGCGGGGCGGCGTGGGGCCCCAGGCTCGGCACCCACGGGCGGGCGTGGAGTGGGGTGGGGTGGGCGGAGCAGGAGCCGGCGGAGGGCCCTTCGCCCCCTTGCTTTTAAGTAAGGTCGTCGGTGAAGGCACTTTTGTATCCAATGTGTCCGATGACAAAAGTTTTTCCGGAAGGCGCGTTTTAAAATTTTGGTTATCCAGTACCCTCCCCCGCTTTTATGACATTTCCATAGCTCTAAAGCTAAAGAAATCTCCAGCAACTTGGGAAACAGACTCCAGAAGCATATTATCTTATAACTCACTCCATTAGCGCTTCCCCCCAACCTGTCGCGGGAAGGGACTAAGGTTGTCGCTGTCACAACCCCAGGAAAGCTGAGCCACGCGACCTGTTTGTTCTTGGAAGGCAAGTCTGCGCTTGATGAGCGTCCCACCTGTTGGACAGACTTTGGACGGAGTCTGCCCCAATTCTTTTGCCCGTTAGCTGCTTAACTCGATGTCCCCAACCGCCTTGATTTTCAAATGCGAAAGGCAGTGCTGCTTAGATCAATTCCTTATTGAACTGTAAAGGCGGCTGCGTACATCGGAAGAGTTTATAGTTTCTGCAAGGATTTGGGGGCAGGGGTGGAAGCAGAATATAAACTTGAAGGCTGAAACTTTTCTGCACTTTCAAGTTTTAGTCACATATAAATGCCTTTGGAATTCCAAAATTGACGAAAGTACTCAGGTAACCAGTTTGACAGAGATCTTAATTGGCCGGAAAGTGTGCTTTTTTCCCCCCCCATTTCCTAAAAAGGGGTCCTGGGGGAGCTGTTATTGCAGATAATGTATTATAATAATTCTCGCTTGCATGGCTCTTTATCGTGGGCTTTGACCTTCTCATTGAGCACCCAAGCCCCTTGGGATAGTGTTATCCACACTTAATGGGTTAAGATTTAGAGCAGGAGGTCTCAAACTCCTGCCCCCAGGAGCTAGGCAGGTGTCCCATGGGTTCCTGGAGAGCTGAGTCCTATGGGGACAGGGTCCACTAGGTTCCAGCCTATAGAAGATTCCAGATATTCTGACTTTTGTTTGAAATGTCCTGATTTTTATTTTATTTTCAAATTACATCCAGGTGTTTCACTTTTATTTTTTAAAATTTTTTGTCCGTGCCACACGGCTTGCGGGATCTTAGTTCCCCCGCCAGAGATCGTAACCACTGGACTTCCAGGGAATTCCCCTGATTTTTAAATAGTAACCTTTTATTTTATTTTTTAATTGAAACCACTGTGCACGCCCGTGTGTGTGCAGATGTGAGCCCATGTGAGCAGATGTGGCTGCAGTTTTGCTCCCTGGGTTTGAGCCCTACCTGAGACGCTGCAGCGGGTAAAGTTGGGGTGGGCATGGGGGTGGTCTTTGCCTCTGCCCCTTCCCAGCCCGTGCTGGTTCCTGCCTGCAGCTTCCAGGCTGACTGCTGCTACCTCACTTAGGCCCCGGTGGTCTGAGCTGTGCTCCCACCTAGCGGCCCTGGCCCTCAGATGCTGCTTCTCAGCCTCAGCTGTGTCGTGCCCTCCTGGGAGATGCAGAAACTTTGAAGTCCGAACCACGGTCCCCCAAATACACAGAGTTATTTGGCAAGCTTTTCTACTGGAGGTGGTTCCTGGAGTCTGAGCACCTGAGGAAATGGGTCATGGTGCAAAAGGAACACTCTTCCCTGGCGAAAAGGTTTTGTGGCACAGGTGCCTCTTCTCTCTACTGTCAGTAGAATTATGGGCGTGGAGCTGAAGGGAATGTAAACAACCCAGCCTAGGTTTGTCATTTTATCCATTAGGAAACTGAGTTGCAGATTTGATAGGTGCAGCTTGGCCAGGGAGGCACAGGGAGTAGGTTTCAGGGCCAGGTTCCCTGATGCCTGGGTGGGGACCTCCCCCCATGTCTTTCTGGCTTCCTCAGCAAAACTAGGTAGAGGAACATGACATATAATCATGCAGACTTCACTTTTTTTTTTTTTCTGGAGTAGATATTCCAATTTGCTGTTTATTTACTAGCTTAATTTCTTTTTCTTCCTATTTTTGTTGTCTCTGATGAGCTCATTCTCTTTTAACTCTCATAAGAGAACAAGGGGGAGCCAGGGAAAGGAGGTGAAGATAACTTCAAATATCAGCTTCTGAACATCATATCGTACGTTCTGGGCTTTCCTGTTTATTATATGGGCAGTGGGGCTACTTCTCATTGCACTCTGATATTTTCTTAAGGGCTAGAGAAACTGTACTGCAGCATATAAACATTGCCATTATATAGTTTGCAGTATAATGTGTGCACATCAGTTCTTACATGATGATATATGCAGCCTAATAGTTGAGTGTAGATATAAATAAATAGTGTAATGCCTGAACTAGGTCCTAAAATAGTTTTTGAATCTTGTGCTGTTCTGTCATTGGAGCCAAATCCCTTCTTCCCACCCAGAGAGTTAGGTTTGACGTGCACAGGAATTGAGTAAAATATTTGCATCTGGAAATATGAAACACCATAAAATGCAGATGTTTTGAGATACCCCGCAGAGTCATTTTAATTCATTCAGTGGATAGAAATTACGAATACAAATCACAGCCCAACTTTTGTAGCCATTATATTGTACATTCGGGCTGTGACTCTGAGAGGTGCAGTGAAGGGTAGGGGAAGGGATGGCTCATTTCCTACAGGCTGTACTGTAGGACACCAATTCCTTGTGACTAAGCTCACTGTGTTTTGCAAGGGAGAGAAATAGTGGGGAAGAAAGATGTAAAAATCATATGGATAAGCTACTTCCTAAATCTCTTTCCTTCCTTTCCTTTCTTTCCTTTTTTTCTTAGTTCACTTGAGAGCTGTGGTTGGCTGACATCCCTTGGACAAGCCCTAAGGATGGCTCACAAGATGATTCAGGGTCCCTTTTGAGGAAGTATTAGGTCAGACCAGATTCAGTTGACTTTTTTGGAAATTTCCGCACTCCTCCTATCAGCAGGTCTCCTATACTCCATCCCCTGCTCACCTGACCCACACGGTTGAAACTTATGCTGTGTCACTTCTTCCTCTTAGCTAAGCTAATACTACAGTCCTTGAGGACCAGGATGGTTCTGGGACATGGTTGGTGCAGGCTAGACATGCTTAGGGAATTGAGAAGTGAGACTACTCCATGGTCCTTCTCTGTCTGCCTGACGGTGGGACAGGGTTTGAACCTGGGGTCCACAGGCTGGCTGCGTGTAGAGGGGAGCATGGTGTGTCTGTGTACCCCTCTGAAGTGGAAGGCAAAATTATGCGTGTATGTTTTTCTGGACTTAGGTTCTGAGGAGAGCTGTGGATTCTCAGAAGGGCTGTGAACAACAAGCTGTGAAGCCATTGTCCTCGGGTGTTGCTAAATGTGCTATTGTGCGAATGTGTTTTCCCACCCACCTTAGCAGCCCCGGGGAGCGGGGGGGGGCTGTCTTTGATGGGGTAACAGCGACTCCCTCCTGCCCCTTCCCCCTCCTGGGTGTAGAACCTGCTTCAGAGCTGGGATGCCTGAGAAACCTCCTTGTTGAGGGTGTCTGGGTTGTCCCCAGACACCTCTGGGAGTCACGTGGAGTAGCCCGAGCCAGTCATGGAAAGTCCACTTGCAGATCGGAGGTGGAATTTCAGCCTGGGTGCCGGTACTTTCCTGCATTTGATGTGTTGTTCTCTCATCTCTACAACCGCTCAGAGGTGGAGAAAGGCTGGGTTGAGTGGTCTTTGCTTTTCCTGTGCCTGTGTGTTATGGCGCGTGGTGTCACAGTGGTTGACACTTTCAGCAACGCTGCCTGGGCCATTCGTCTTCTAGGACAGGCCAGGTTAAGCATGAACTGCCGCGTTCAAGTCCAGAGAGCTGAGCAGAGTCATACTCAGTTTAGCTTTTTTAGATAACTAAGGGAGGCTTGCTGCAAATGATCCGTACGGGGAGTGGTTAAAGTGCTGTCTGTTAGCTTTGCATCTATGTTAGAGTTCACTTTTTCGTATCATGTGTTTACTTGTATCAGAAATTGAAAAATTGGCTTCACAGAAATGTCTTCTGCTTCACTGAGCCCTGTGTTTTTAGCTTATAGCTTTTGTTTTGGGGAGTAGTGTAATTTTGTCTACGTGTAGTAAGCATTTTAAAATTAAGTTTTCAAACATTTATTGTTATCCAGGTCTTTGAAAAGAGCAAGAGGAAGGTTATAATTTAGTAGACAATGTCATGTAACCTACTCAATGGTATATATTGCCTTAATATTGAGAGTAAAATAATTCATCTCTGAGACAAAATGGGAGCTTGAAAATACTTTAAAGTAACATTATGCTACTAAACTAATAATTTTCTAAGTAGGAATTATTAGCATTTTGGTTTTAAAATTTAACCTCCATATTGTTCTCCATAGTGGCTGTATCAATTTACATTCCCACCAACAGTGCAAGAGGGTTCCCTTTTCTCCACACCCTCTCCAGCATTTGTTGTTTGTAGATTTTCTGATGATGCCCATTCTAACAGGAGTGAGGTGATACCTCATTGTAGTTTTGATTTGCATTTCTCTAATAATTAGTGACGTTGAGCATCTTTTCATGTGCTTCGTGGCCGTCTGTATGTCTTCTTTGGAGAAATGTCTATTTAGGTCTTCTGCCCATTTTTGGATTGGGGTGTTTGTTTCTTTGATATTGAGCTGAATGAGCTGTTTATATATTTTGGAGATTAATCCTTTGTCCGTTGATGCATTTGCAAATATTTTCTCCCATTCTGAGGGTTGTCTTTTCGTCTTGTTTATGGTTTCCTTTGCTGTGCAAAAGCTTTGAAGTTTCATTAGGTCCCACTTGTTTATTTTTGTTTTTATTTCCATTACTCTAGGAGGTGGATCAAAAAAGATCTTGCTGTGATTTATGTCAAAGAGTGTTCTTCCTATGTTTTCCTCTAAGAGTTTTATAGTGTCCAGTCTTACATTTAGGTCTCGAATCCATTTTGAGTTTATTTTTGTGTATGGTGTTAGGGAGTATTCTAATTTCATTCTTTTACATGTGGCTGTCCAGTTTTCCCAGCACCACTTATTGAAGAGACTGTCTTTTCTCCATTGTATATCTTTGCCTCCTTTGTCATAGATTAGTTGACCATAGGTGCGTGGGTTAATCTCTGGGCTTTCTATCTTGTTCCATTGATCTATGTTTCTGTTTTTGTGCCAGTACCATATTGTCTTGATTACTGTAGCTTTGTAGTATAGTCTGAAGTCAGGGAGTCTGATTCCTCCAGCTCCATTTTTTTGCCTCAAGACTGCTTTGGCTATTCGGGGTCTTTTGTGTCTCCATACAAATTTTAAGATGATTTGTTCTAGCTCCGTAAAAAATGCCATTGGTAATTTGATAGGGATTGCATTGAATCTGTAGATTGCTTTGGGTAGTATACTCATTTTCACAATGTTGATTCTTCCAATCCAAGAACATGGTATATCTCTCCATCTGTTGGTATCATCTTTAATTTCTTTCATCAGTGTCTTATAGTTTTCTGCATACAGGTCTTTTGTCTCCCTAGGTAGGTTTATTCCTAGGTATTTTATTCTTTTTGTTGCAATGGTAAATGGGAGTGTTTCCATAATTTCTCTTTCAGATTTGTCATCATTAGTGTATAGGAATGCAAGAGATTTCTGTGCATTAATTTTGTATCCTGCAACTTTACCATATTCATTAATTAGCTCTAGCAGTTTTCTGGTGGCAGTTTTAGGATTCTCTATGTATAGTATCATGTCATCCGCAAACAGTGACAGTTTTACTTCTTCTTTTCCAATTTGTATTCCTTTTATTTCTTTTTCTTCTCTGATTGCCGTGGCTAGGACTTCCAGAACTATGTTGAATAATAGTGGTGAGAGTGGACATCCTTGTCTCGTTCCTGATCTTAGAGGGAATGCTTTCAGTTTTTCACCATTGAGAATGATGTTTGCTGTGGGTTTGTCATATATGGCCTTTATTATGTTGAGGTAGGTTCCCTCTATGCCCACTTTCTGGAGAGTTTTTATCAGAAATGGGTGTTGAATTTTGTCAAAAGCTTTTTCTGCATCTATTGAGATGATCATATGGTTTTTATTCTTCAATTTGTTAATATGGTGTATCACATTGATTGATTTGCGTATATTGAAGAATCCTTGCATCCCTGGGATAAATCCCACTTGATCGTGGTGTATGATCCTTTTAATGTGTTGTTGGATTCTGTTTGCTAGTATTTTGTTGAGGATTTTTGCATCTGTATTCATCAGTGATATTGGTCTGTAATTTTCTTTTTTTGTAGTGTCTTTGTCTGGTTTTGGTATCAGGGTGATGGTGGCCTCATAGAATGAGTTTGGGAGTGTTCCTTCCTCTGCAATTTTTTGGAAGAGTTTGAGAAGGATGGGTGTTAGCTCTTCTCTAAATGTTTGATAGAATTCACCTGTGAAGCCATCTGGTCCTGGACTTTTGTTTGTTGGAAGATTTTTAATCACAGTTTCAATTTCATTACTTGTGATTGGTCTGTTCATATTTTCTGTTTCTTCCTGATTCAGTCTTGGAAGGTTATACCTTTCTAAGAATTTGTCCATTTCTTCCAGGTTGTCCACTTTATTGGCATAAAGTTGCTTGTAGTAGTCTCTTAGGATGCTTTGTATTTCTGCAGTGTCTGTTGTAACTTCTCCTTTTTCATTTCTGATTTGATTGATTTGAGTCCTCTCCCTCTTTTTCTTGATGAGTCTGGCTAATGGCTTATCAATTTTGTTTATCTTCTCAAAGAACCAACTTTTAGTTTTATTGATCTTTGCTATTGTTTTCTTTGTTTCTATTTCATTTATTTCTGCTCTGATCTTTATGATTTCTTTCCTTCTGCTAACTTTGGGTTTTGTTTGTTCTTCTTTCTCTAGTTTCTTTAGGTGTAAGGTTAGATTGTTTACTTGAGATTTTTCTTGTTTCTTTAGGTAGGCTTGTATAGCTATAAACTTCCCTCTTAGAACCGCTTTTGCTGCATCCCATAGGTTTTGGGTGGTCGTGTTTTCATTGTCATTTGTCTCTAGGTATTTTTTGATTTCCTCTTTGATTTCTTCAGTGATCTCTTGGTTATTTAGTAACGTATTGTTTAGCCTCCATGTGTTTGTCTTTTTTACGTTTTTTTCCCTGTAATTCATTTCTAATCTCATAGCGTTGTGGTCAGAAAAGATGCTTGGTATGATTTCAATTTTCTTAAATTTACTGAGGCTTGATTTGTGACCCAAGATGTGATCTATCCTGGAGAATGTTCCGTGCGCACTTGAGAAGAACGTGTAATCTGCTGATTTTGGATGGAATGTCCTATATCTATATCAATTAAATCTATCTGGTCTATTGTGTCATTTAAAGCTTCTGTTTCCTTATTTATTTTCATTTTGGATGATCTGTCCATTGGTGTAAGTGAAGTGTTAAAGTCCCCCACTATTATTGTGTTACTGTCGATTTCCTCTTTTATAGCTGTTAGCAGTTGCCTTATGTATTGAGGTGCTCCTATGTTGGGTGCATATATGTTTATAATTGTTATATCTTCTTCTTGGATTGATCCCTGGATCATTATGTAGTGTCCTTCCTTGTCTCTTGTAACATTCTTTATTTTAAAGTCTATTTTATCTGATATGAGTATAGCTACTCCAGCTTTCTTTTGATTTCCATTTGCATGGAATATCTTTTTCCATCCCCTCACTTTCAGTCTGTATGTGTCCCTAGGTCTAAAGTGGGTCTCTTGTAGACAGCATATATATGGGTCTTGTTTTTGTATCCATTCAGCCAGTCTATGTCTTTTGGTTGGGGTGTTTAATCCATTCACGTTTAAGGTAATTATCGATATGTATGTTCCTATGACCATTTTCTTAATTGTTTTGGGTTTGTTTTTGTAGGTCCTTTTCTTCTCTTGTGTTTCCCACTCAGAGAAGTTCCTTTAGCATTTGTTGTAGAGCTGGTTTGGTGGTGCTGAATTCTCTTAGCTTTTGTTTGTCTGTAAAGCTTTTGATTTCTCCATCAAATCTAAATGAGATCCTTGCCGGGTAGAGTAATCTTGGTTGTAGGTTCTTCCCTTTCATCACTTTAAGTATATCATGCCACTCCCTTCTGGCTTGCAGAGTTTCTGCTGAGAAATCAGCTGTTAACCTTATGGGAGTTCCCTTGTATGTTATTTGTCGTTTTTCCCTTGCTGCTTTCAATAATTTTTCTTTGTCTTTAATTTTTGCCACTTTGATTACTATGTGTCTCGGCGTGTTTCTCCTTGGGTTTATTCTGTATGGGACTCTCTGCGCTTCCTGGACTTGGGTGGCTATTTCCTTTCCCATGTTAGGGAAGTTTTCGACTATAATCTCTTCAAATATTTTCTCTGGTCCTTTCTCTCTCTCTTCTCCTTCTGGGACCCCTATAATGCGAATGTTGTTGCGTTTAATGTTGTCCCAGAGATCTCTTAGGCTATCTTCATTTCTTTTCATTCTTTTTTCTTTAGTCTGTTCCGCAGCAGTGAATTCCACCATTCTGTCTTCCAGGTCACTTATCCGTTCTTCTGCCTCAGTTATTCTGCTATGGATTCCTTCTAGTGTAGTTTTCATTTCAGTTATTGTATTGGTCATCTCTGTTTGTTTGTTCTTTAATTCTTCTAGGTCTTTGTTAATCATTTCTTGCATCTTCTCAATCTTTGCCTCCATTCTTATTCCGAGGTCCTGGATCATCTTCACTATCATTATTCTGAATTCTTTCTCTGGAAGGTTGCCTATCTCTACTTCATTTAGTTGTTTTTCTGGGGTTTTTTCTTGTTCCTTCATCTGGTACATAGCCCTCTGCCTTTTCATCTTCTCTCTCTTTCTGTAACTGTGGTTTTTGGTCCACAGGCTGCAGGATTGTAGTTTTTCTTGCTTCTGTTGCCTGCCCTCTGGTGGTTGAGGCTATCTAAGAGGCTTGATGGGAGGCTCTGGTGGTGGGATAAGTCTTAAGACTTATTGATAGTCACTCTATCTCTGATTCCCAAACAACAATAGGAGGATTTCAAGATTTCATTTTGCAGCATGATTTTTGTATTTAGTTTCTGTAAACTCCAAAAATCTTATGCTTGAAGAAAAAATATTTTTTCTCCAGGGTCTGGTGGAGACTTGTGCAACTGGATAATGTCATGACAAATGACTGTTAAGTGGACTAGTTTCTGCAACCCTTTTTCATCTTCAAAGCACTCAGCAAAATCTGCTTTATTTTAGTGTTATTAAAGGACTTCAGAAAACATTTCAGAAGAGCTGAAAATAACACCTGTCAAGCTGAATTGGGGGATGGGGATATCTGGATAGATTCTCTAGACAGATGATCCTGAAGAAGTTGTCTGTGCTGGAGCCCTGGAATCCTCAGAGTTCACAGAGGTGACTCACCAGTCCTTCCTAGTGAAAGCTAACAGTTTATGCCTGACAGAGAACACTGTAGTAGCCTGTCTCACAAGGGCAACAGGTGACCACCTTTCCTCGAGAGATTCATTTCTTCTCCCGTGGGTCACAGGCTGGGAATTAACATTAAATTGCAACCTAATCCAACTGGAATGTGTTGATAAGAAAGAGCATACACACTTATAGAGGAGATATAAGAATTAGCTTATATTAGCAGGAGTTGAAGGAATGACCCAGGGATTGCACTTTGGGGGTACTTGCTGAGTAGGCCAGAATATAAGACTGCATAAGCAAGAATTCTCAGGACATGAGGATTGAACACTCAGGCAAGGGCCCCAGAAAATAGAGCTATCTCAACACTCTAGAAGAATGAAGAAAGAAATGTCCCATGTTGAGCAACAGACATAGCTGAGTTGCCATGACAGAATAAAGAGGCTACAGGAAGAGAGAAAGCTGGATAGAATAAATTACGTGAGTCCAGAAAACCTACCAGAGGAGAGGTTTTCAGGAGGAGCCAGAATACATACCATTCGCCAGGGCCATCCAAACTGCATTGATGAGCGGCATCGGCAACACAACAGGTTAAGTGGTAGCGCTCTTGCGTAAGGCTGAGTTGATGACAAGGGAGGCAGTAACAAACTTGGAATTGTTAATCTATGGATCTCAAAATAACAGGAGTGACCTCCAATGTCAGAAAAGCAGCTAAGGTTCATGTGACCTAAAGGTGGTGGTAAAGATAGTGAGCATCGTGTTCCAAAGGGCAAAAGAGACAGGCAGCCAGCTTGGGTGCTGTTAACGTCTTACAGCAAGAAAATGGCACGCATGGCGGAGCAGAAAGAGAACAGTAGTCACTCCAGTAAAAAGTCATAATTCTCTACTCAGTTTCTGGAACTGTGTCTATTTGAAGATCCATAGCTCATTTATTGGTGAAGAGCCAGATAGCTAGAACAAAGGGTTTTTTGCAACAATGCAGTCAGTACATATGACAAGGATTTCTTCAGTTCTTCCGCAGAGAGACATATGGCCTTTTCCTTAGGTGACAGTAAATTAAGGAGAGAGCTACAGTTTGATTCTGAAGGCTGTCTGCTGGCAGAATTCCCTTAAGAGGCTAATTAGCTATGGCCCACCCATATTATAGAGGGTAATCCGTTTTACTCAAAGTTTACCGATTTAAAGGTTAATCTCATCTAAAAAATACCCTCAGAGAAACATCTAGAATAATATTTGACCAAATATCTGGTTGCCGTGGCCTAACTAAATTGATACAGAAAAGTAACTATTCCTTTATGTAATATTTTTTCTGTCTTCATTTTCTCCTTCCTCTTCTCTCTGTTCTCTTCTTTCTCCTTCTCCTTCTTCTTAATATCCTTATGCCTTTGTTTGTGTAGAAAGGAGATTAAGAGGTAATAACCAAGAAAGATACATGCAAACACTAATCAACTGCATTCTTATGGTAACCTATAAAGATCAAACTGTGAGAAATCATGATTATTATAAAATAGTGTTATTAATCATGACAGAGGTTTTGTGTGAAATGAATATTTTGATTTTATATTTTTCACATGCTGATTCTTAATTTACTTCCCAATTAACTTACAAAGTTTTTCAGTTTTTGACGGCAACGATGATTTTTTTTTTAAAAAGTGTTACTCATAGTTTTCCTGACAGCAATATGCAAGAAAAATGCTATGTTTGATAAGTCTGAAACTTACTTAAAAGATTGCAATCTTTACTTCTGTGTTCTCTGTTAAATGTCAGCTATGTTTGGCCATTTACTTAGAGCTAAAATGAGTAGTCAGTTAACCTGATAAGATATAATTCACAGTGCATTTTTCAAGATGATCTGAGGGAGAGTCAGGTGAGGTCCCCAAAGCAAGTTGTGCATTCCATCCTGTTGTTTCATATACTGAGAACTGTTGTTTCATGAAGAAAAATTCAATCTACGCTTTTTATTATTTAGTTTTCTTGTTATGTAAAGACATGCAATAATATTTAGAAAGGGCTAATTTCTACTTCATGCACTTCTTTGGAAAAGAAGACGTATGGAATGACAAAACCCTAAACTTTTAGCTAGTTGGCATACCTTACTGATGGGAAAATCTTGATACATTCATTTAACTAAGAAGTATTTTTTGTGTATACTAACTATATCAGGTCAGGCACTGTGCTATACAATGAAATTATTATGGTAAATATAAGGTACATTGTGTGCTTCCTCTTAAAGCTTGTAGACTATGGAAAAGAGATAGAAATAAAAATGTCAAAACCATTATTATAGAATGGGAAGTACGGGGTGTTATTCCCTGGGCCCCTAATTAAGAGTCAGGGAGCTTGATTTATTCAAGTATAGTGGAATATTTAGAAGACAGGAAGAAGTATTCCTGTATCAATTGGTAGAGCAGTCACTAGTATTTTTGTGTCTAGGAGAAAATGCAAACTATCTTTTGGATTACCATTCTTTTTCAGACTTTTCCATGGCCTGGCCCCTTCTCAGTGATGCTGACTGAAAGGGATTAGGGATCTTTTTGCCCCAGAAAAAGTTACAACAGTGGTGGCAATAGCTAGAACAGATAGTGTTGCATCCTGTTGCAGATACTCCTTGAGAGGAGGGGATGATGTTATCACAGATTATGAACCTGGTATCTTCTCTTTGGACGAAAAACATGATTAGAACCTCTTTCTAGATTGTCCAGAATGAAGTCCACTCACATTAAAGGCTCCAAAGACCTCAGAGGGGAACTCACGAGGAAGCAAGAGGGCCTCTTTATTTGAGATCCAGAAATATCTCCAGGACCTGTTGGTTTGTCTAGATTATTCCTCTGTGGTTATGTTTTGAGTCTTTGCAGCACCAGCCACCCAGGCACAGTGGCAGACCCCCAAAACAGAGACTGGATGTGACTGTGCATAAGAGTTCTAGCCTTGGACAATAAGCGTGAGCCTTTGTGGGACCCTAGAGAATCTTTCCAGGAATATGACTCACTAGATGAATCATCAAAATAGAGACCAAGATTCACGAGAGTGTGCTAGACATTTTTTTTCCAGTTAAGGTTTATTGGAACTCTGTGGTCTAATTTACAATGCTCCAATCTTCCAGCAGTCAAGGAAAATTTTTGCAACTGATATTTTTGTAATTTGGAGCTTCCGGCAAAGGGAGGCAGCTTCCATCCAGACGTGCCCCTTGGGGTTTTGGACTCCCTGGGGTTTTAATGACCCTGACATAACTAGTAGGTACGCTGCTTTTATTTTTTGTTTTGTTTCTGTTGTTTTGGTTGTTGTTTT
Organism: Balaenoptera physalus; assembly: GCF_965194825.1. NCBI lineage: Eukaryota > Metazoa > Chordata > Mammalia > Artiodactyla > Balaenopteridae > Balaenoptera > Balaenoptera physalus. The sequence continues at coordinate 9,809 of NW_028124225.1, read as the reverse complement.
GTTTTGAAGACAAGGTGTTAGAAACCACAAACACTTTTTTGTTTAATTTTTGTTGAAAGAGGGTAAGATTTAACTGGGTTGGAGATATACACTATCCATTGGGGTGGGAAAAATTACTTTAAAGTTTTTTAATATAATATATATATATATATATGTATAGATATATAGACACATACATACTACTGTATTTGAGGGAGATCTGATTATTGTTATAGTAACCTCTAAATACCTGATCAAGTATTTCAAAATGATTTGCTCAGTGGTCTGTTTAAAATTGTAATTTGAGTTTTTCTTTATAATGAAAATTCCCTGTAAATATTTCCTCTATGTCTGTATTTAGAAAGTGTTATTTTTGAAAATTAATTATACACGAGTAGACCTGTATGTTTATGTTACCTGAAAGATTGATTATAGTAGGTCTATCTATACATTAGACTAAGCATTGAGGGGATGAATATCCTTGTCTGAAGTTTCCAAATCACATCAAAGAAATAGAGCAAAAAATATATATGTAATTAACAATGATACAAAAATATTGGTCACTTTTTACATTTCATAAAGAATCATGGCTACAGATGATTTTAAAGTATTATTACTATTTTTAATTTCAGGCAGTTTTTTTTTTTATTGGAGTATAGTTAATTTACAGTGTTGTGTGAGTTACAAGTGTAGCAAAGTAACATATTTTTTGTAATACAGTTTATTACAAAATATTGAGTATCGTTCTTTGTACTATACATAGGTCCTTGTTGTTTATCTATCTTATATATAGTAGTATGTATATGTTACTCCCAACTTCATAATTTATTCCTCCCCCCCACATTTCCCCTTTGGTAACCATAAGTTTGTTTTCCCCTTTGGTAACCATAAGTTTGTTTTCCCCTTTGGTAACCATAAGTTTGTTTTCCCCTTTGGTAACCATAAGTTTGTTTTCTTTATCTGTGAGTTGGTTTCTGTTTGGTAAATCAGTTCATGTGTATCATTTTTTCTTTTTTAGTTCCACACTCTAGTAATATCATATGGTATTTGTCTTTCTCTGTCTGACTTAACTTCACTTAGTATGATTAACTCTAGTTCCATCCATGTTGCTGAAAATGGCATTATTTCATCTTTTTCATGTCTGAGTAGTGTTCCGTTTTATATATATATATATATATATATATATATACATATATACATATATACATACATATATATATATATATATATATATACACACACATATATATATATACCACATCTTCTTTGTCCATTCATCTGTCGATAGATATTCAGGCTGCTTCCATGTCCTGGCTATTGTAAATAGTGCTGCAGTGAACACTGGGGTGCATGCATCTTTTTGAATTATGGTTTTCTCTAGATATGTGCTCAGAAGTGGGATTGCTGGATCATATGGTAGTTCTATTTTTAGTTGTTTAAGGAACCTCCATACTGTTCTGCATAGTGGCTGTACCATTTTACATTCCCACCAACCGTGTAAGAGGGTTCCCTTTTCTCCACGCCCTCTCCAGCATTTATTGTTTGTAGACCTTTTGATTATGGCCATTCTCACTGGTGCGAGGTGGTTCCTCATTGTAGTTTTGATTTACCTTTCTCTAATAATTAGCGATTTGAGCATCCTTTCATGTGCCTGTTGGCCATCTCTATGTCTTCTTGGGAGAAATGTCTATTTAGATCTCCTGCAATTTTTTTCATTGAGTTTTTCTTTTTATATTGAGCTGTGTGAGCTGTTTGTATATTTTAGAGTTTAATCCCTCATGGGTTACATCGTTTGCAAATATTTTCTCCCATTCTGTAGGCTCTTTTCGTTTTGTTTATGGTTTCCTTTGCTGCGCAAAAGATTTTCAGTTTAACTAAGTCCCATTTGTTAATTTTTGTTTCCATTTTCATTGCTCTAGGAGGTGGTTCCAAAAAGATTTTGCTACAATTTATGTCAAAGTGTCTTCTGCCTATGTTTTCCTCTAGGAGTTTTATAGAATCCACTCTTACATTTAGGTCTTTAACTCATTTTAAGATTATTTTTGCGTATGATGTTAAAGAATGTTCAATTTCATTCTTTTACATGTAGCTGTCCAGTTTTCCCAGCACCAGTTATTGAAGAGGCTGTCTTTTCTCTACTGCGTATTCTTGCCTTTGTTGTCATAGATTAATTGACCATAGGTGGTTGGGTCTACTTCGGGGCTCTCTTTCCTGTTCCATTGATCTATATTTCTGTTTTGTGCCAGTACCATGTTGTTTTCATGACTGTAACTTTCTAGTATGGTCTGAAGTCAGGAAGTCTGTTACCTCCAGCTCCGTTTTTCTTTCTTAAAGTTGGTGTGGCTAATAGGGGTCTTTGTGTTTTCATACAAATTAAAAAATTTGTTGTTCTAGTTCTGTGAAAAATGCTATTGGTCATTTGATAGGGATTGCGTCGAATCTGTGGATTGTCTTCGGTTATATGATCATTTTAACAATATTGATTCTTCCAGTCCAAGAACATGGTATATCATCCAACTGTTTGTGTCATGTTTAATTTCTTTAATCAGCATCTTATGGTGTTCAGAGTACAGTTCTTTTGTCTCCTTAGGTAAGTTTGTTCTTAGGTATTTCATTTCTTTTGATGTGATGGTAAATAGGATTGTTTCCTTAATTTTTCTTTCTGATCTTTTGTTGGCTTTAAGTGGGCTTTAAGGCTTCAGTTCCCCCCTATACTCCTGGTCCAACCACACACCTGGGGGGGCCTTCAGGCAGATTTTTTTAAAGCTATTTGAATGTATATTCAAGGGCAGCAACAAATCTCTCATCCTTGGATTTAATACATCTTTTTATTGCATTATAGATGAATTTACTTTACAAGATAGTTACTTACCTTTGCTGTGATAGATTCACCAGTTCTTTTATAATAAGTTTGGTTCAGCTCAGCATCTAAATTCTACAAAATTAGTCTTGCTCATTTCCATTTAGATGAGCGCCTGATTAAAGTACAATGGCACTCTGACTTCTTAATATAAACCTTTACATTTTTTTATAGGAAAGTTTTACACAGTTTAACACAATAAAATTTGATGCCATTCAAGCACTATATATTTGTCTTAGTTCATGTTTTCATTATGATGTGCTTGAGTTCTAAGGTTTGTGTAAGTGTATAAAGATTTCTAGTAACAATTTCCCCAGAATAGTATTTTAATTTTTATAAGGAACTTGAAAATTAATAGTTAGTATATGAGGAGAAACATGTGAAGAATAAAGAGGTGAATAAAGATGAAAAATTAAAAATTGAGGATAATAATGAGGATGTGAACTAAAACACTGGCTGCATTGTCTTCTATGAATAATTTTCCAGACTTTACTGAGTATATCCATGTTTTCTCATTCTTCTCAAACATTGGAAGGGCTTTCTTTCTTTTAAATCTCTCAGTAATTATTCTTGTTATCCTCTACTAGTGACTTATGAAAGAAATTTCTCCTGCCGTTACTTGATTTTCTCTGTTTCCTTAATCTCTTCCTGTGTATTGGATCATCACACCAACATTCAAATATGCTCTAGAATCTCTTACCTCAAATAGAAAAAAAAAAAAAAAGACAGTAAAAATATTAGTTAGATCTCTGAAATAAATGTCTGGTCCAGAAAATAACTTAATGATATGAATTCTGGCACAGACATCACCTTCTTAAGTCCAGAGAAATGTCTTTCTTTTATTTTTTCCTCCTCTAACACATTACTGTGCATTGTCTTATTGGAACAAGCTACTAAATCTCTCCAACCCTTCAACGTATCATTGAATTCATATTCTGCAACTTCCTGTCCCAATAATGTTAATCTCACCATTTCTTTTATCCCTTGTTTGATTATCTAGAAAGTAAAGATAATATCTGTAGCAGACATAAGTGGTTGCCTACCTCACTTTCAATCTCCCTACTTGGTTATTTTGTTCATGTTTTTAATTCTCTCCCATAGGACTCACTGTTAAATCCTGCGTACTCTAAGCTGATCATTAAAATCTTATTCTCTTTGCCAGTGATAGATCTAGGGATGATTACGAAACTTTGATCCTACCCTAAAGATAAAAAATATATTTTAATCATGGTTAAATTTGTATTCATCTTCATTTACATTTGGAGAAGTCTGCTGGAAAGAGTCTGGGGAAAGTTTCCCCTTTAAAAAAGAAAACTCACGCAAGAAGAGTTACCCACATTTTCTACTACACGTTCTCATGCTTACACACAGAGTCATAACCATTTTACTCTCATGAAGGGAGGAAGGCTGAGAACAAAGGTGCTGAGGAGGGCAGGTCAGAAAATAACGAAAAGAGCTGGGTTCTTGATGACATCATTCAGCTACTGAATTAAACAACCCTGGGGGTGCCTGACCTTTAGAGTCTTTGCTATATGAGGTAATAAATTTTTCTTACTGAATTGGGATTTTCTATTTTTTTCAGGCAAAAGACTCTTATATAGTGTAGTACTTACCCACAAGTCTGGTGAGATGATTTAATAAGTTAATTCACATATACCACATAGCAGAGAGCTTGGGACATAAAATACTTAAAAATGGAAATTATTACAATTGAATTTTCCCCTCTTCCTCTCCTTCTTCTCCTTCTTCTCATAGTATTAGTATTAGTAATAATTAGTACTGTTTTATTTTACGATTTCATGCGGTCTAAGTAAATTTAATTTCCCCAATAGCAGTACCATGCATCTTTATGAAAGAAAACAAGAAACACTATCAAGCAATTAGATAAACACATAACATTTTCTGTAGTTTAAGAATCATCTTTTGGCTTACAAGATTTTCAAATGTAGGGGATTTTAAATGCCTCCTCCGTTCTTCATTACCTGCTGAGTTATCCATGACCTAAATATATGCCTCATCCTTATATTTTTACCATTAGACTCATATGCCTCCTTCAGGGGTGATGCATTCTACTCAATAATGACAGATAATGATATAAAATTTAAGCAAATAGTAATGTTATAAATGGACCTTAATCATTTCAAATCTTATGTTTCTCACTCAGAAAGGACCAAGCTTTCCAAAATAGTAGCGGACCAGATGGAAGAAATGTAATATTCAAAGGCAAATCTATATACGTTACTTCAGATATATCAAGTAAAGGTAAAAATGGATATTTGTTTCTGAAGAGAGATGAAACACCTTGCTAATTTTCATTAAGTACTTAGTCTTAATGAATTTCACTTAAATCATACGTAATTTTTAAATAGATCTTTATTGGAGTATAGTTGCTTCACAATACTGTGTTAGTTTCTGCTGTACAACAAAGTGAATCAGCCATATGCATACATATATCCCCATATCCCTCTTGAGCCTCCCTCCCATCCTCCCTATCCCACCCCTCTAGGTCATCGCAAAGCACCGAGCTGATCTCCCTGTGCTGTGCTGCTTCTTCCCACTAGCAAACTGTTTTACATTTGGTAGTGTATGTATGTCAATGCTACTCTCAGTTCGCCCCAGCTTTCCCTTCCACCCCAATATCCTCAAGTCCATTCTCTATGTCTACATCTTTATTCCTACCCTGCCACTAGGTTCATCAGTACCATTTTTTTTTTTTTTAGATTGCATATATGGAATCTATTCCATATATGCGTTAGCATACGTATTTGTTTTTCTTTTTCTGACTTACTTCACTCTGTATGACAGACTCTAGGTCCATCCACCTCACTACAAATAACTCAGTTTCGTTTCTTTTTATGACTGAGTAATATTCCATTGTCTGTAGGTGCCACATCTTCTTTATCCATCTAGGTTAGTTCTATGTCCTGGTTATTGTAAATAGTGCTGCAGTGAACACTGTGGTACATGTCTCTTTTTTGAATTATGCTTTTCTCAGGGTATATGCCCAGTAGTGGGATTGCTGGGTCATATGGTAGTTCTATTTTTAGTTTTTTAAGGAACCTCCACACTGTTCTCCATAGTTGTATCAACTTACATTCCCACCAACAGTGCAGGAGGGTTCCCTTTTCAGCACACCCTTTCCAGCATTTATTGTTTCTAGATTTTTTGATAATGGCCATTCTGACCGGTGTGAGGTATCACCTCACTGTAGTTTTGACTTGCATTTCTCTAATAATTAGTGATGTTGAGCATCTTTTCGTGTGCCTCTTGGCCATCTGTATGTCTTCTGGGACCTAATTAAACTTAAAAGCTTTTGCACAGCAAAGGAAACCATAAATAAGATGAAAAGACAACCCTCAGAATGGGAGAAAATATTTGCCAATGAAACAATAGATAAAGGATCAATCTCCTAAATATACAAACAGCTCGTGCAGCTCAATATAAAAAAAAACAAACAATCCAATTAAAAAATGGGCGGAAGACGTAAATAGACATTTCACCAAAGACATAAGTAATTTTTTGATTGACTTGAATGCCAGCTTTATATTCAGAGTGGTCAAGTTCAAATAATTTTGGGGAGAACTGAGCACACATGCAACAAAATGTGAGGACATTAATCGAAATTTAAGGACTATAAACTTTCCAAATAACTCTAACATAAAATCAGTGAAAAAATTTAAGCAATATATAATACTGACATAACTGTTGCTTCAGTCTTCTTGTAAATTAAATAGAAATAACACCGATAAGTAAATTTTCTTATATGGGTTTAATAAAAAATGGTTCTTGAAAACTAAAAAAGAGAAAAATTAAGTACATAATTACATTGGAGTCAAAGTACATTTTATTGTTGTTGTTGTGATAACAGTTGCTAATTTTCAACAATACAGGAATTGTTGCCTAACTATAGTTTTCTTTGTTCCAAATAGATTTTTCAAAGTAAAAATATGACATAAATTTTGCCCATAAGATGATTAGACAAAACTGGCATTGGGATGGAAAGTCATGTGTTTCAAGACCCTTCACACCAAGAGATATTTAGGCATTATTACTTAGATTAATTGAGCTTTTATTAAAGCTAATTTTCTAGTATTCACACTTCAAAATACAGATGGAAATAAAATATATAGTTCTCAATTTGGCAGGAGTGTACTATACAATTTATAATAAAGTTGATTTATATTAATTGCTAGAAAATTTATGGGCAACAGATTTATTTTAATGGAGTCATTTATGGTCCTAATTTGTTTTATTGATATTAGGATCCGGACATCTTGCTGTTTCAAAAAGATAGTCAAGCACAGGGAGATCAGCTCCGTGCTTTGTGACCACCTAGAGGGGTGGGATAGGGACGGGGGAAGGGAGAGGCAAGAGGGAGGGCATCTGGGGCTATATGTATATGTATAGCTGATTCACTTTGATATACAGCAGAAACTAACACAACACTGTAAAGGAATTATACTCCAATAAAGATGTTAAAAAAAAAAAGTTAACAAACAGCAAATTAAAAATGGATGATTTTTTTAATCCATTTACAATTAATTAAATAGTACATTTTGTTTTCTTTTCTTTTTTCTCCTTATGATTGTTGTTTTTCATTGTCGCCCCTGTGTCCTTATGCTAATAAAGTTGGTTTCTGCTAAATACAGTATTGAAAATCAAGAAGGAAATACACTATTCTCTTATTCTCCTTTAATTTGAAAATATGTGTATTGGCACCACTATACTGCTTTCAGTTAACGTTAATTTGTGTGCACTTTACATTTTTTTATCAGTCTTGCTAAGGGTTTCTCTTAGTTTCCTGTTGCTGCTGTAACAAATTAACACAATCTTAGTGACTTAAAACACCACAAATTTATTATTTTACAGTTCTGGAGATCACAGTTCAAAATAGGTCTAACTAAGCTACAGTTAAAATGTTTACAGGACCCCATGCCTTCTGCACATTCTGGGAATCCAGTTTGTTGCCTTTCTCAGCTTCTAGAGGCTCTCCCCAATCCTCAGCTACTGGCCCCCTTCCATACTTACAGCCTGAAATGAAATCATTCTCACTTTGCTTCCACTGTCACATCTCCTTTTCTGACTCCGACACTTCTGCTTCCCTTGTCTACTCTTTTTCAAAATAAGGACCTTTGTGATTACACTGGCTCACCAGGGTAATTCAGGAAACGCTATGGAGATCCTGACTTAACTGCATCTGCAATGTCTCTTTGCCATGTAAGGGAACATATTCCCAGGTTCTGGGAAATAACACTTATACAACTTGGGAGGGGGTATTATTCTACTACTACAGAGTTTATCAATTTTATTAAACTTCCAAAGATTAACGCTTATGGCTTTGTTATTTTTCTCTATTTTATATCTTTGATCTTTGTTCTCATCATTCTACTTTTTGTCCTTCTTCTTCCTCTGGGTTTTAAATTTTCCCTTTTCCTTTTTAGAATCTTGAGATGGAGGCTTAGCTGATTGATTTTTTAAACTTTCATATTTAAATGATAAAGTATAGCCAAAGACTGTTTTGCCTCCATCATATAAGTTTTGATAAGGTACATTTCTATTTCCATACTGTCAATAATATATTTTAAATTCCCATTGCATTTTTTTAAACAAGTGTTCATTTAGACACGTACTGCTAATTCTCAAACACATAAGATTATCTCATTATTCTTCGCGAAAGCATTTATTCATTTATGTATGTTCACAGAACATATGATCCTTTGTGACTTATTGAGACTTGTTTTATAGCCCCAAAGACTATGTATTTTAGCTGCCAGATGTAGTATTCTATAAATTTCTGTTAGGTAAGTTAGATAATAATATAGTTTAAAACTTTTATATCTAGAAGAGATACAGCAGAGGAGAAGGGGTTGAGAGGTGGGCAAAATGGGTAAAAGGGATCGACTCTGTGGTGATGGATGATAACTACACTTTTGATGATGATCCCGTTGTGTATTGAATTACAGTGTTGCACACCGGAAACTTTTATAATGGTATACATCAATTTTACTTCAATAAAAAATAAAGCTTTTATAGCATTACTGATTTTTTTGTTTTTAATTATGAGAAAATCCTATTTGAAATAGCTGTGGTTCATTGTATATTTTTCTGTAACTCCTGTTAATTCTGTCAGTGTTTTAAATGTATGTTGCTTTGTGTTATTACTGGTTATTTTCTAAATTCAGCTTTTTAATCTTTAACTTTTCAAAGTGACTTAAATTATGCCAATTAGCCATTATTGTAAGTAAAATACCATGTATTGTTGTTTTGTCCTTTGTACTTTAGTTGTCACTCATTCTCCTTCTATTATGTGTTATGTATCCACAGTGTAGTTTTTTCTTTAAAGAGTTAGTAACTATTTAATATATTTTATAAATATTATTTTATAGTTAAATTCACAATTTCCCTTTCCGGTGCTCTTCGTTTCTTCCTGCAGATACGTACATCAGTAAATTTGTGCTGATTTTTGTTTGTTTGTTTTGGTTTGGTTTGGTTTTCTTTGTCTTATCTGAAGAGCTATCAACAGTATTCCTTGCAGTCTGGTTCAGCTAGCAACAAATTCTGCCTGTTCTTGTTTATTTGAAAATTTCATTATTTAACCTTAATTTTGGGACAAAATTATTAGTAGAGATAAAATTTGGGGGTTACACATTTTTCCTATAATTTCATTAAATATATGATTTTATTATCTCTGGCTTCACTTGTTTCTGATGATGTTAGCTCTCATTCTTCTTATTGTTGTGCCAGAATATAATGTATCTTTTTATTTTCTGGTTAAATATTATTTTCATTTATGATGTTTGACTATGATGTGACTTTCTTTGAATGTATTCTATTTGTGTCTTGCAGAATTTTTTAAAAATAAGTTTTTGTTTTTAGAAAACATTTTAGATTTATAGAAAAATTGAAAGGGTAATACAGACAGTTCCCATATACCCAGCCCCGAGTTACATTCTGCACCCATCCTGGATTC
>NW_028124226.1:0-40968 GCF_965194825.1 Balaenoptera physalus | reverse complement strand
CCAGTGCCTGCAGCACGTTAACCCAGAAGCAACGAGTCAACGCCATCCAAGTTCAGCTGTTGACCACCGAAGGACCAGTACTGATCAGGACAATAACTTGTTTTCACCCTGGCCACCAGACCTGTTCCTAGGGGAAGCCAGGACAAAATGGCCTGGGACTGGCAGGTAGGTCCCCGGCGGTTTGGGTTTGCGGCTTCATGGGGAATGGGATTAGAAAGGGACTTACAGGCTTCACCTGTCCTCCGCTTGGCCCTGCCTAAGACCACTAAGGTAATTAATCCAGGCCCCTATTGGAGAAAGCACCATTATATGAACCCTATGGTGTGTTTTAGGCCCTCTCCGGTGTTGGGCACTGGCCGTGGGGACTGAGGGAGGACAGACGGTGTGGGACTGCAGGCTGGGACGCAGACCACAGGTAGGGGTGGTGTGATCTCAGAATGCTGTTACTGCTTGTGTTTGGCTTCAGGGTCATGATCTTCCCCCCGTCTTGTGCCTGTAAAACGTCTCTCTATTTCGTCCCTAGCCTGAGCAGAGGGAATCTGTCTGGGAACTGGACAACAATGGTGGCCTCGCCATGGGTGAGTCTGACTGCTGGGTCTACAGCGAGATGCGGTGGTCATCCTCCTCTGGACTTCCATGGAAAGTTGGCCCAATAAGCGCCTGGCTCCAAAGTCTGCCCACCTCTTGGACTCTGGATACTCCTTAGCAGCTGTTGCCTCTGTTGCATTTGTGGTATTTGGTTGCAGCGCCCTCTGCGTACATGACCCCCGGGATATGGCGGAAGAGGGTCGGACCAAGATTGTAAGGGTCATATAGGGTGTGTGGGGTGGAGCGTATGGTCAGGCCGCTCAAGATGGCTGTTCTCTTGCTCTCTGTACATCCCCAGCTCGACCAGGCCCTGCTTCACTCCCATGACCATCCAATCCTCGTAATTGTAGGGCTTAAGTAGTCCCTAGTAACTGATGAGCCCACCTGAAGTCAATCCCCCCTATAACTGGTAGCCTCCTTCCCCCGCAGGAGCAGCAAAGGCGGCTGCCGAGGCCTGTCTGCCGCCCACGGTGGGGTGTTGCTCCAGGATGTTGCTTCGAACGTGTAAGATCCCCTATCCAGCAAATCACTGATGTCTCTGTCACTGTCTCTGGGCTGTTCCTTTGGTCTCAAGGCTGGGCCACTACAAGGCGTGCAGGCCTGCGGGAGTGCAGCCCAACAGTTGGCGAGCCAGCTGAGAAGCCAAGGAAACTGCCGGGAGCACCGAGATGTCAGGGAACAAGGACGGGAAATGGAAAGCTGTGAGGCATCCGGGGGTGGCCATCCACTCGTGTGCGGGGCCCTGTGGCGTCTGTCCTTGATGAATGGGGGCCGCCAAGAGACGGGCCAATCCATAGAGCACCCCGAGGGTGTCGCAGAGCTGTCGCTGCCGTTACTGTGGGGAAAAAGAAGCTAGACGGTGGAGGGGGTAGCCGTGAGTGTGGGCTGGCTGCTGCTTTGGAGGCTGAGAAAGGCCACAGGCACTGAGCAACTGCCCGAGGCTCAGGCTCGGGGCCTACAGCTGGGATGCCAGGCTGGCCCAAACCAAAACTGCTGGAACGTTAATGGCCAGATTGAGGGAACAAGATGGGAAGCAGACACTTCACCCGCCACGCCGCGTGGCTGAAGGGAAGGCAGCTTCCCCGACAGGGAGTCCAGATGGTTGGGGCCCGTCCAAATGGGAACCCCAAGGCGTGGGACCCTACAGAGAGCACTGCTGAAGAGGAAGAAGATTGGGACGAGGTCATCGAGCTCCCTGTCCCCCAGGCACAGATGAAGAGCTCTTTTCTCCCCCAGAGCGGAGGCAGCTGACCATCAGGAGGGATGCCTCTCTCTCCCATCATAATGGTGATATTCTGTTAACCTCAGGGTCTGTTTCCCGTTTCACAGTAGCAGCCCCCACGCTTGGAGCTCGTTTGACAGCAGACGGATGGCTGGAGAATGCAGACAGAAGGCAAAGACCTGGATGACCTGTCCACTACTTGGGTCTTATCTGGTCAGGTAAGCCAAAAGTGGTACCCTCAGCAGTTACTGGCAAAATGCAAGCACACCTGTGAGCCATCACCCCGAAACAATGAGAGACCTGGCTAAGGCTGTTGGGCTATTGGAGGCCTTCCACCCCGCATCTGGCCCAAACGTTTTGACCCTTGTTCAAGCCTGTAAAGAAGGGAGCTCAGTGGGAAGAGGACCCGGGGGAGGAAGATGCCTTCACCCAAGCCAAGGTGGCTGTTGAACAGATCCAGGGCTTTAGGGATATGAACTCAGGGACAGGCTTGTGAGTTGGACGTGGCCAGTTAGCCCCAAGGGTTTGGTTGGGGCCTGTGGTAACAGCGTAATCACAAGAGTGCCCTTGGGCTTCTGGTCCCACCCGTGGAAGGGGGCGGAATAACGGTGCCGTGTGATGGAACGACAGCGCTGTGCAATGTACAGTGCTTCACAACAGGTGAAAGACCTCCCAGAAGGCACCCCAGTGACTGTACGTACTCAAGATCCCATAGCCGAGTGGCTAAAGGATACCTTCCAGAAGCCCAAGTCCGGGCACGCACAAGTCCAAACCATAACTAAGTGGCATGTCTGTTGAAGTCAACGTAGCCCTTGAGCTACTGGCCCACTGAGTGCAGAGTTACACGCTATCTGAGGCCTGGTGACCTACACCATTGGAGGACCCCACTGGCCTGACGGAGACAGCTGGTCCTCCTGAGATAGCACCTTTAGTGGAAGAAGGCCCAGGCTCCATCCCTTGGGAGGTTTCGTACACTGATGGGTTGGCCTGGGGTAATCAGTGCAGGTGGGCAGCAGTGGCCAGCAGGCCTGCAACGGACAGCATCTGGATGGATACAGTGGATAGGCCAGGAGTGGATGGGGGCGGGGCGACCCTATGGGGAAAGGACCCCGATAGCCACCAAGGAACCCACTTTATGGGCCACGAAATTGAGGCATGGGCCGATAAAAGTGACAGACACTGGCATTTCCCCCTGCGCTACAATGCCCCTGCTGCCGGGCTAAGCAGAGGGATGAATGGACCACTTAAGCAGCGAGACTGGAAACCCGCTCTCTTGACATGTGCACCAGGACGCTAACTCAGCCCCTCCGAGCTACGACTGAACATACCAGGAGCAGTCGACCCAGTGCCTGCAGCACGTTAACCCAGAAGCAACGAGTCAACGCCATCCAAGTTCAGCTGTTGACCACCGAAGGACCAGTACTGATCAGGACAATAACTTGTTTTCACCCTGGCCACCAGACCTGTTCCTAGGGGAAGCCAGGACAAAATGGCCTGGGACTGGCAGGTAGGTCCCCGGCGGTTTGGGTTTGCGGCTTCATGGGGAATGGGATTAGAAAGGGACTTACAGGCTTCACCTGTCCTCCGCTTGGCCCTGCCTAAGACCACTAAGGTAATTAATCCAGGCCCCTATTGGAGAAAGCACCATTATATGAACCCTATGGTGTGTTTTAGGCCCTCTCCGGTGTTGGGCACTGGCCGTGGGGACTGAGGGAGGACAGACGGTGTGGGACTGCAGGCTGGGACGCAGACCACAGGTAGGGGTGGTGTGATCTCAGAATGCTGTTACTGCTTGTGTTTGGCTTCAGGGTCATGATCTTCCCCCCGTCTTGTGCCTGTAAAACGTCTCTCTATTTCGTCCCTAGCCTGAGCAGAGGGAATCTGTCTGGGAACTGGACAACAATGGTGGCCTCGCCATGGGTGAGTCTGACTGCTGGGTCTACAGCGAGATGCGGTGGTCATCCTCCTCTGGACTTCCATGGAAAGTTGGCCCAATAAGCGCCTGGCTCCAAAGTCTGCCCACCTCTTGGACTCTGGATACTCCTTAGCAGCTGTTGCCTCTGTTGCATTTGTGGTATTTGGTTGCAGCGCCCTCTGCGTACATGACCCCCGGGATATGGCGGAAGAGGGTCGGACCAAGATTGTAAGGGTCATATAGGGTGTGTGGGGTGGAGCGTATGGTCAGGCCGCTCAAGATGGCTGTTCTCTTGCTCTCTGTACATCCCCAGCTCGACCAGGCCCTGCTTCACTCCCATGACCATCCAATCCTCGTAATTGTAGGGCTTAAGTAGTCCCTAGTAACTGATGAGCCCACCTGAAGTCAATCCCCCCTATAACTGGTAGCCTCCTTCCCCCGCAGGAGCAGCAAAGGCGGCTGCCGAGGCCTGTCTGCCGCCCACGGTGGGGTGTTGCTCCAGGATGTTGCTTCGAACGTGTAAGATCCCCTATCCAGCAAATCACTGATGTCTCTGTCACTGTCTCTGGGCTGTTCCTTTGGTCTCAAGGCTGGGCCACTACAAGGCGTGCAGGCCTGCGGGAGTGCAGCCCAACAGTTGGCGAGCCAGCTGAGAAGCCAAGGAAACTGCCGGGAGCACCGAGATGTCAGGGAACAAGGACGGGAAATGGAAAGCTGTGAGGCATCCGGGGGTGGCCATCCACTCGTGTGCGGGGCCCTGTGGCGTCTGTCCTTGATGAATGGGGGCCGCCAAGAGACGGGCCAATCCATAGAGCACCCCGAGGGTGTCGCAGAGCTGTCGCTGCCGTTACTGTGGGGAAAAAGAAGCTAGACGGTGGAGGGGGTAGCCGTGAGTGTGGGCTGGCTGCTGCTTTGGAGGCTGAGAAAGGCCACAGGCACTGAGCAACTGCCCGAGGCTCAGGCTCGGGGCCTACAGCTGGGATGCCAGGCTGGCCCAAACCAAAACTGCTGGAACGTTAATGGCCAGATTGAGGGAACAAGATGGGAAGCAGACACTTCACCCGCCACGCCGCGTGGCTGAAGGGAAGGCAGCTTCCCCGACAGGGAGTCCAGATGGTTGGGGCCCGTCCAAATGGGAACCCCAAGGCGTGGGACCCTACAGAGAGCACTGCTGAAGAGGAAGAAGATTGGGACGAGGTCATCGAGCTCCCTGTCCCCCAGGCACAGATGAAGAGCTCTTTTCTCCCCCAGAGCGGAGGCAGCTGACCATCAGGAGGGATGCCTCTCTCTCCCATCATAATGGTGATATTCTGTTAACCTCAGGGTCTGTTTCCCGTTTCACAGTAGCAGCCCCCACGCTTGGAGCTCGTTTGACAGCAGACGGATGGCTGGAGAATGCAGACAGAAGGCAAAGACCTGGATGACCTGTCCACTACTTGGGTCTTATCTGGTCAGGTAAGCCAAAAGTGGTACCCTCAGCAGTTACTGGCAAAATGCAAGCACACCTGTGAGCCATCACCCCGAAACAATGAGAGACCTGGCTAAGGCTGTTGGGCTATTGGAGGCCTTCCACCCCGCATCTGGCCCAAACGTTTTGACCCTTGTTCAAGCCTGTAAAGAAGGGAGCTCAGTGGGAAGAGGACCCGGGGGAGGAAGATGCCTTCACCCAAGCCAAGGTGGCTGTTGAACAGATCCAGGGCTTTAGGGATATGAACTCAGGGACAGGCTTGTGAGTTGGACGTGGCCAGTTAGCCCCAAGGGTTTGGTTGGGGCCTGTGGTAACAGCGTAATCACAAGAGTGCCCTTGGGCTTCTGGTCCCACCCGTGGAAGGGGGCGGAATAACGGTGCCGTGTGATGGAACGACAGCGCTGTGCAATGTACAGTGCTTCACAACAGGTGAAAGACCTCCCAGAAGGCACCCCAGTGACTGTACGTACTCAAGATCCCATAGCCGAGTGGCTAAAGGATACCTTCCAGAAGCCCAAGTCCGGGCACGCACAAGTCCAAACCATAACTAAGTGGCATGTCTGTTGAAGTCAACGTAGCCCTTGAGCTACTGGCCCACTGAGTGCAGAGTTACACGCTATCTGAGGCCTGGTGACCTACACCATTGGAGGACCCCACTGGCCTGACGGAGACAGCTGGTCCTCCTGAGATAGCACCTTTAGTGGAAGAAGGCCCAGGCTCCATCCCTTGGGAGGTTTCGTACACTGATGGGTTGGCCTGGGGTAATCAGTGCAGGTGGGCAGCAGTGGCCAGCAGGCCTGCAACGGACAGCATCTGGATGGATACAGTGGATAGGCCAGGAGTGGATGGGGGCGGGGCGACCCTATGGGGAAAGGACCCCGATAGCCACCAAGGAACCCACTTTATGGGCCACGAAATTGAGGCATGGGCCGATAAAAGTGACAGACACTGGCATTTCCCCCTGCGCTACAATGCCCCTGCTGCCGGGCTAAGCAGAGGGATGAATGGACCACTTAAGCAGCGAGACTGGAAACCCGCTCTCTTGACATGTGCACCAGGACGCTAACTCAGCCCCTCCGAGCTACGACTGAACATACCAGGAGCAGTCGACCCAGTGCCTGCAGCACGTTAACCCAGAAGCAACGAGTCAACGCCATCCAAGTTCAGCTGTTGACCACCGAAGGACCAGTACTGATCAGGACAATAACTTGTTTTCACCCTGGCCACCAGACCTGTTCCTAGGGGAAGCCAGGACAAAATGGCCTGGGACTGGCAGGTAGGTCCCCGGCGGTTTGGGTTTGCGGCTTCATGGGGAATGGGATTAGAAAGGGACTTACAGGCTTCACCTGTCCTCCGCTTGGCCCTGCCTAAGACCACTAAGGTAATTAATCCAGGCCCCTATTGGAGAAAGCACCATTATATGAACCCTATGGTGTGTTTTAGGCCCTCTCCGGTGTTGGGCACTGGCCGTGGGGACTGAGGGAGGACAGACGGTGTGGGACTGCAGGCTGGGACGCAGACCACAGGTAGGGGTGGTGTGATCTCAGAATGCTGTTACTGCTTGTGTTTGGCTTCAGGGTCATGATCTTCCCCCCGTCTTGTGCCTGTAAAACGTCTCTCTATTTCGTCCCTAGCCTGAGCAGAGGGAATCTGTCTGGGAACTGGACAACAATGGTGGCCTCGCCATGGGTGAGTCTGACTGCTGGGTCTACAGCGAGATGCGGTGGTCATCCTCCTCTGGACTTCCATGGAAAGTTGGCCCAATAAGCGCCTGGCTCCAAAGTCTGCCCACCTCTTGGACTCTGGATACTCCTTAGCAGCTGTTGCCTCTGTTGCATTTGTGGTATTTGGTTGCAGCGCCCTCTGCGTACATGACCCCCGGGATATGGCGGAAGAGGGTCGGACCAAGATTGTAAGGGTCATATAGGGTGTGTGGGGTGGAGCGTATGGTCAGGCCGCTCAAGATGGCTGTTCTCTTGCTCTCTGTACATCCCCAGCTCGACCAGGCCCTGCTTCACTCCCATGACCATCCAATCCTCGTAATTGTAGGGCTTAAGTAGTCCCTAGTAACTGATGAGCCCACCTGAAGTCAATCCCCCCTATAACTGGTAGCCTCCTTCCCCCGCAGGAGCAGCAAAGGCGGCTGCCGAGGCCTGTCTGCCGCCCACGGTGGGGTGTTGCTCCAGGATGTTGCTTCGAACGTGTAAGATCCCCTATCCAGCAAATCACTGATGTCTCTGTCACTGTCTCTGGGCTGTTCCTTTGGTCTCAAGGCTGGGCCACTACAAGGCGTGCAGGCCTGCGGGAGTGCAGCCCAACAGTTGGCGAGCCAGCTGAGAAGCCAAGGAAACTGCCGGGAGCACCGAGATGTCAGGGAACAAGGACGGGAAATGGAAAGCTGTGAGGCATCCGGGGGTGGCCATCCACTCGTGTGCGGGGCCCTGTGGCGTCTGTCCTTGATGAATGGGGGCCGCCAAGAGACGGGCCAATCCATAGAGCACCCCGAGGGTGTCGCAGAGCTGTCGCTGCCGTTACTGTGGGGAAAAAGAAGCTAGACGGTGGAGGGGGTAGCCGTGAGTGTGGGCTGGCTGCTGCTTTGGAGGCTGAGAAAGGCCACAGGCACTGAGCAACTGCCCGAGGCTCAGGCTCGGGGCCTACAGCTGGGATGCCAGGCTGGCCCAAACCAAAACTGCTGGAACGTTAATGGCCAGATTGAGGGAACAAGATGGGAAGCAGACACTTCACCCGCCACGCCGCGTGGCTGAAGGGAAGGCAGCTTCCCCGACAGGGAGTCCAGATGGTTGGGGCCCGTCCAAATGGGAACCCCAAGGCGTGGGACCCTACAGAGAGCACTGCTGAAGAGGAAGAAGATTGGGACGAGGTCATCGAGCTCCCTGTCCCCCAGGCACAGATGAAGAGCTCTTTTCTCCCCCAGAGCGGAGGCAGCTGACCATCAGGAGGGATGCCTCTCTCTCCCATCATAATGGTGATATTCTGTTAACCTCAGGGTCTGTTTCCCGTTTCACAGTAGCAGCCCCCACGCTTGGAGCTCGTTTGACAGCAGACGGATGGCTGGAGAATGCAGACAGAAGGCAAAGACCTGGATGACCTGTCCACTACTTGGGTCTTATCTGGTCAGGTAAGCCAAAAGTGGTACCCTCAGCAGTTACTGGCAAAATGCAAGCACACCTGTGAGCCATCACCCCGAAACAATGAGAGACCTGGCTAAGGCTGTTGGGCTATTGGAGGCCTTCCACCCCGCATCTGGCCCAAACGTTTTGACCCTTGTTCAAGCCTGTAAAGAAGGGAGCTCAGTGGGAAGAGGACCCGGGGGAGGAAGATGCCTTCACCCAAGCCAAGGTGGCTGTTGAACAGATCCAGGGCTTTAGGGATATGAACTCAGGGACAGGCTTGTGAGTTGGACGTGGCCAGTTAGCCCCAAGGGTTTGGTTGGGGCCTGTGGTAACAGCGTAATCACAAGAGTGCCCTTGGGCTTCTGGTCCCACCCGTGGAAGGGGGCGGAATAACGGTGCCGTGTGATGGAACGACAGCGCTGTGCAATGTACAGTGCTTCACAACAGGTGAAAGACCTCCCAGAAGGCACCCCAGTGACTGTACGTACTCAAGATCCCATAGCCGAGTGGCTAAAGGATACCTTCCAGAAGCCCAAGTCCGGGCACGCACAAGTCCAAACCATAACTAAGTGGCATGTCTGTTGAAGTCAACGTAGCCCTTGAGCTACTGGCCCACTGAGTGCAGAGTTACACGCTATCTGAGGCCTGGTGACCTACACCATTGGAGGACCCCACTGGCCTGACGGAGACAGCTGGTCCTCCTGAGATAGCACCTTTAGTGGAAGAAGGCCCAGGCTCCATCCCTTGGGAGGTTTCGTACACTGATGGGTTGGCCTGGGGTAATCAGTGCAGGTGGGCAGCAGTGGCCAGCAGGCCTGCAACGGACAGCATCTGGATGGATACAGTGGATAGGCCAGGAGTGGATGGGGGCGGGGCGACCCTATGGGGAAAGGACCCCGATAGCCACCAAGGAACCCACTTTATGGGCCACGAAATTGAGGCATGGGCCGATAAAAGTGACAGACACTGGCATTTCCCCCTGCGCTACAATGCCCCTGCTGCCGGGCTAAGCAGAGGGATGAATGGACCACTTAAGCAGCGAGACTGGAAACCCGCTCTCTTGACATGTGCACCAGGACGCTAACTCAGCCCCTCCGAGCTACGACTGAACATACCAGGAGCAGTCGACCCAGTGCCTGCAGCACGTTAACCCAGAAGCAACGAGTCAACGCCATCCAAGTTCAGCTGTTGACCACCGAAGGACCAGTACTGATCAGGACAATAACTTGTTTTCACCCTGGCCACCAGACCTGTTCCTAGGGGAAGCCAGGACAAAATGGCCTGGGACTGGCAGGTAGGTCCCCGGCGGTTTGGGTTTGCGGCTTCATGGGGAATGGGATTAGAAAGGGACTTACAGGCTTCACCTGTCCTCCGCTTGGCCCTGCCTAAGACCACTAAGGTAATTAATCCAGGCCCCTATTGGAGAAAGCACCATTATATGAACCCTATGGTGTGTTTTAGGCCCTCTCCGGTGTTGGGCACTGGCCGTGGGGACTGAGGGAGGACAGACGGTGTGGGACTGCAGGCTGGGACGCAGACCACAGGTAGGGGTGGTGTGATCTCAGAATGCTGTTACTGCTTGTGTTTGGCTTCAGGGTCATGATCTTCCCCCCGTCTTGTGCCTGTAAAACGTCTCTCTATTTCGTCCCTAGCCTGAGCAGAGGGAATCTGTCTGGGAACTGGACAACAATGGTGGCCTCGCCATGGGTGAGTCTGACTGCTGGGTCTACAGCGAGATGCGGTGGTCATCCTCCTCTGGACTTCCATGGAAAGTTGGCCCAATAAGCGCCTGGCTCCAAAGTCTGCCCACCTCTTGGACTCTGGATACTCCTTAGCAGCTGTTGCCTCTGTTGCATTTGTGGTATTTGGTTGCAGCGCCCTCTGCGTACATGACCCCCGGGATATGGCGGAAGAGGGTCGGACCAAGATTGTAAGGGTCATATAGGGTGTGTGGGGTGGAGCGTATGGTCAGGCCGCTCAAGATGGCTGTTCTCTTGCTCTCTGTACATCCCCAGCTCGACCAGGCCCTGCTTCACTCCCATGACCATCCAATCCTCGTAATTGTAGGGCTTAAGTAGTCCCTAGTAACTGATGAGCCCACCTGAAGTCAATCCCCCCTATAACTGGTAGCCTCCTTCCCCCGCAGGAGCAGCAAAGGCGGCTGCCGAGGCCTGTCTGCCGCCCACGGTGGGGTGTTGCTCCAGGATGTTGCTTCGAACGTGTAAGATCCCCTATCCAGCAAATCACTGATGTCTCTGTCACTGTCTCTGGGCTGTTCCTTTGGTCTCAAGGCTGGGCCACTACAAGGCGTGCAGGCCTGCGGGAGTGCAGCCCAACAGTTGGCGAGCCAGCTGAGAAGCCAAGGAAACTGCCGGGAGCACCGAGATGTCAGGGAACAAGGACGGGAAATGGAAAGCTGTGAGGCATCCGGGGGTGGCCATCCACTCGTGTGCGGGGCCCTGTGGCGTCTGTCCTTGATGAATGGGGGCCGCCAAGAGACGGGCCAATCCATAGAGCACCCCGAGGGTGTCGCAGAGCTGTCGCTGCCGTTACTGTGGGGAAAAAGAAGCTAGACGGTGGAGGGGGTAGCCGTGAGTGTGGGCTGGCTGCTGCTTTGGAGGCTGAGAAAGGCCACAGGCACTGAGCAACTGCCCGAGGCTCAGGCTCGGGGCCTACAGCTGGGATGCCAGGCTGGCCCAAACCAAAACTGCTGGAACGTTAATGGCCAGATTGAGGGAACAAGATGGGAAGCAGACACTTCACCCGCCACGCCGCGTGGCTGAAGGGAAGGCAGCTTCCCCGACAGGGAGTCCAGATGGTTGGGGCCCGTCCAAATGGGAACCCCAAGGCGTGGGACCCTACAGAGAGCACTGCTGAAGAGGAAGAAGATTGGGACGAGGTCATCGAGCTCCCTGTCCCCCAGGCACAGATGAAGAGCTCTTTTCTCCCCCAGAGCGGAGGCAGCTGACCATCAGGAGGGATGCCTCTCTCTCCCATCATAATGGTGATATTCTGTTAACCTCAGGGTCTGTTTCCCGTTTCACAGTAGCAGCCCCCACGCTTGGAGCTCATTTGACAGCAGACGGATGGCTGGAGAATGCAGACAGAAGGCAAAGACCTGGATGACCTGTCCACTACTTGGGTCTTATCTGGTCAGGTAAGCCAAAAGTGGTACCCTCAGCAGTTACTGGCAAAATGCAAGCACACCTGTGAGCCATCACCCCGAAACAATGAGAGACCTGGCTAAGGCTGTTGGGCTATTGGAGGCCTTCCACCCCGCATCTGGCCCAAACGTTTTGACCCTTGTTCAAGCCTGTAAAGAAGGGAGCTCAGTGGGAAGAGGACCCGGGGGAGGAAGATGCCTTCACCCAAGCCAAGGTGGCTGTTGAACAGATCCAGGGCTTTAGGGATATGAACTCAGGGACAGGCTTGTGAGTTGGACGTGGCCAGTTAGCCCCAAGGGTTTGGTTGGGGCCTGTGGTAACAGCGTAATCACAAGAGTGCCCTTGGGCTTCTGGTCCCACCCGTGGAAGGGGGCGGAATAACGGTGCCGTGTGATGGAACGACAGCGCTGTGCAATGTACAGTGCTTCACAACAGGTGAAAGACCTCCCAGAAGGCACCCCAGTGACTGTACGTACTCAAGATCCCATAGCCGAGTGGCTAAAGGATACCTTCCAGAAGCCCAAGTCCGGGCACGCACAAGTCCAAACCATAACTAAGTGGCATGTCTGTTGAAGTCAACGTAGCCCTTGAGCTACTGGCCCACTGAGTGCAGAGTTACACGCTATCTGAGGCCTGGTGACCTACACCATTGGAGGACCCCACTGGCCTGACGGAGACAGCTGGTCCTCCTGAGATAGCACCTTTAGTGGAAGAAGGCCCAGGCTCCATCCCTTGGGAGGTTTCGTACACTGATGGGTTGGCCTGGGGTAATCAGTGCAGGTGGGCAGCAGTGGCCAGCAGGCCTGCAACGGACAGCATCTGGATGGATACAGTGGATAGGCCAGGAGTGGATGGGGGCGGGGCGACCCTATGGGGAAAGGACCCCGATAGCCACCAAGGAACCCACTTTATGGGCCACGAAATTGAGGCATGGGCCGATAAAAGTGACAGACACTGGCATTTCCCCCTGCGCTACAATGCCCCTGCTGCCGGGCTAAGCAGAGGGATGAATGGACCACTTAAGCAGCGAGACTGGAAACCCGCTCTCTTGACATGTGCACCAGGACGCTAACTCAGCCCCTCCGAGCTACGACTGAACATACCAGGAGCAGTCGACCCAGTGCCTGCAGCACGTTAACCCAGAAGCAACGAGTCAACGCCATCCAAGTTCAGCTGTTGACCACCGAAGGACCAGTACTGATCAGGACAATAACTTGTTTTCACCCTGGCCACCAGACCTGTTCCTAGGGGAAGCCAGGACAAAATGGCCTGGGACTGGCAGGTAGGTCCCCGGCGGTTTGGGTTTGCGGCTTCATGGGGAATGGGATTAGAAAGGGACTTACAGGCTTCACCTGTCCTCCGCTTGGCCCTGCCTAAGACCACTAAGGTAATTAATCCAGGCCCCTATTGGAGAAAGCACCATTATATGAACCCTATGGTGTGTTTTAGGCCCTCTCCGGTGTTGGGCACTGGCCGTGGGGACTGAGGGAGGACAGACGGTGTGGGACTGCAGGCTGGGACGCAGACCACAGGTAGGGGTGGTGTGATCTCAGAATGCTGTTACTGCTTGTGTTTGGCTTCAGGGTCATGATCTTCCCCCCGTCTTGTGCCTGTAAAACGTCTCTCTATTTCGTCCCTAGCCTGAGCAGAGGGAATCTGTCTGGGAACTGGACAACAATGGTGGCCTCGCCATGGGTGAGTCTGACTGCTGGGTCTACAGCGAGATGCGGTGGTCATCCTCCTCTGGACTTCCATGGAAAGTTGGCCCAATAAGCGCCTGGCTCCAAAGTCTGCCCACCTCTTGGACTCTGGATACTCCTTAGCAGCTGTTGCCTCTGTTGCATTTGTGGTATTTGGTTGCAGCGCCCTCTGCGTACATGACCCCCGGGATATGGCGGAAGAGGGTCGGACCAAGATTGTAAGGGTCATATAGGGTGTGTGGGGTGGAGCGTATGGTCAGGCCGCTCAAGATGGCTGTTCTCTTGCTCTCTGTACATCCCCAGCTCGACCAGGCCCTGCTTCACTCCCATGACCATCCAATCCTCGTAATTGTAGGGCTTAAGTAGTCCCTAGTAACTGATGAGCCCACCTGAAGTCAATCCCCCCTATAACTGGTAGCCTCCTTCCCCCGCAGGAGCAGCAAAGGCGGCTGCCGAGGCCTGTCTGCCGCCCACGGTGGGGTGTTGCTCCAGGATGTTGCTTCGAACGTGTAAGATCCCCTATCCAGCAAATCACTGATGTCTCTGTCACTGTCTCTGGGCTGTTCCTTTGGTCTCAAGGCTGGGCCACTACAAGGCGTGCAGGCCTGCGGGAGTGCAGCCCAACAGTTGGCGAGCCAGCTGAGAAGCCAAGGAAACTGCCGGGAGCACCGAGATGTCAGGGAACAAGGACGGGAAATGGAAAGCTGTGAGGCATCCGGGGGTGGCCATCCACTCGTGTGCGGGGCCCTGTGGCGTCTGTCCTTGATGAATGGGGGCCGCCAAGAGACGGGCCAATCCATAGAGCACCCCGAGGGTGTCGCAGAGCTGTCGCTGCCGTTACTGTGGGGAAAAAGAAGCTAGACGGTGGAGGGGGTAGCCGTGAGTGTGGGCTGGCTGCTGCTTTGGAGGCTGAGAAAGGCCACAGGCACTGAGCAACTGCCCGAGGCTCAGGCTCGGGGCCTACAGCTGGGATGCCAGGCTGGCCCAAACCAAAACTGCTGGAACGTTAATGGCCAGATTGAGGGAACAAGATGGGAAGCAGACACTTCACCCGCCACGCCGCGTGGCTGAAGGGAAGGCAGCTTCCCCGACAGGGAGTCCAGATGGTTGGGGCCCGTCCAAATGGGAACCCCAAGGCGTGGGACCCTACAGAGAGCACTGCTGAAGAGGAAGAAGATTGGGACGAGGTCATCGAGCTCCCTGTCCCCCAGGCACAGATGAAGAGCTCTTTTCTCCCCCAGAGCGGAGGCAGCTGACCATCAGGAGGGATGCCTCTCTCTCCCATCATAATGGTGATATTCTGTTAACCTCAGGGTCTGTTTCCCGTTTCACAGTAGCAGCCCCCACGCTTGGAGCTCATTTGACAGCAGACGGATGGCTGGAGAATGCAGACAGAAGGCAAAGACCTGGATGACCTGTCCACTACTTGGGTCTTATCTGGTCAGGTAAGCCAAAAGTGGTACCCTCAGCAGTTACTGGCAAAATGCAAGCACACCTGTGAGCCATCACCCCGAAACAATGAGAGACCTGGCTAAGGCTGTTGGGCTATTGGAGGCCTTCCACCCCGCATCTGGCCCAAACGTTTTGACCCTTGTTCAAGCCTGTAAAGAAGGGAGCTCAGTGGGAAGAGGACCCGGGGGAGGAAGATGCCTTCACCCAAGCCAAGGTGGCTGTTGAACAGATCCAGGGCTTTAGGGATATGAACTCAGGGACAGGCTTGTGAGTTGGACGTGGCCAGTTAGCCCCAAGGGTTTGGTTGGGGCCTGTGGTAACAGCGTAATCACAAGAGTGCCCTTGGGCTTCTGGTCCCACCCGTGGAAGGGGGCGGAATAACGGTGCCGTGTGATGGAACGACAGCGCTGTGCAATGTACAGTGCTTCACAACAGGTGAAAGACCTCCCAGAAGGCACCCCAGTGACTGTACGTACTCAAGATCCCATAGCCGAGTGGCTAAAGGATACCTTCCAGAAGCCCAAGTCCGGGCACGCACAAGTCCAAACCATAACTAAGTGGCATGTCTGTTGAAGTCAACGTAGCCCTTGAGCTACTGGCCCACTGAGTGCAGAGTTACACGCTATCTGAGGCCTGGTGACCTACACCATTGGAGGACCCCACTGGCCTGACGGAGACAGCTGGTCCTCCTGAGATAGCACCTTTAGTGGAAGAAGGCCCAGGCTCCATCCCTTGGGAGGTTTCGTACACTGATGGGTTGGCCTGGGGTAATCAGTGCAGGTGGGCAGCAGTGGCCAGCAGGCCTGCAACGGACAGCATCTGGATGGATACAGTGGATAGGCCAGGAGTGGATGGGGGCGGGGCGACCCTATGGGGAAAGGACCCCGATAGCCACCAAGGAACCCACTTTATGGGCCACGAAATTGAGGCATGGGCCGATAAAAGTGACAGACACTGGCATTTCCCCCTGCGCTACAATGCCCCTGCTGCCGGGCTAAGCAGAGGGATGAATGGACCACTTAAGCAGCGAGACTGGAAACCCGCTCTCTTGACATGTGCACCAGGACGCTAACTCAGCCCCTCCGAGCTACGACTGAACATACCAGGAGCAGTCGACCCAGTGCCTGCAGCACGTTAACCCAGAAGCAACGAGTCAACGCCATCCAAGTTCAGCTGTTGACCACCGAAGGACCAGTACTGATCAGGACAATAACTTGTTTTCACCCTGGCCACCAGACCTGTTCCTAGGGGAAGCCAGGACAAAATGGCCTGGGACTGGCAGGTAGGTCCCCGGCGGTTTGGGTTTGCGGCTTCATGGGGAATGGGATTAGAAAGGGACTTACAGGCTTCACCTGTCCTCCGCTTGGCCCTGCCTAAGACCACTAAGGTAATTAATCCAGGCCCCTATTGGAGAAAGCACCATTATATGAACCCTATGGTGTGTTTTAGGCCCTCTCCGGTGTTGGGCACTGGCCGTGGGGACTGAGGGAGGACAGACGGTGTGGGACTGCAGGCTGGGACGCAGACCACAGGTAGGGGTGGTGTGATCTCAGAATGCTGTTACTGCTTGTGTTTGGCTTCAGGGTCATGATCTTCCCCCCGTCTTGTGCCTGTAAAACGTCTCTCTATTTCGTCCCTAGCCTGAGCAGAGGGAATCTGTCTGGGAACTGGACAACAATGGTGGCCTCGCCATGGGTGAGTCTGACTGCTGGGTCTACAGCGAGATGCGGTGGTCATCCTCCTCTGGACTTCCATGGAAAGTTGGCCCAATAAGCGCCTGGCTCCAAAGTCTGCCCACCTCTTGGACTCTGGATACTCCTTAGCAGCTGTTGCCTCTGTTGCATTTGTGGTATTTGGTTGCAGCGCCCTCTGCGTACATGACCCCCGGGATATGGCGGAAGAGGGTCGGACCAAGATTGTAAGGGTCATATAGGGTGTGTGGGGTGGAGCGTATGGTCAGGCCGCTCAAGATGGCTGTTCTCTTGCTCTCTGTACATCCCCAGCTCGACCAGGCCCTGCTTCACTCCCATGACCATCCAATCCTCGTAATTGTAGGGCTTAAGTAGTCCCTAGTAACTGATGAGCCCACCTGAAGTCAATCCCCCCTATAACTGGTAGCCTCCTTCCCCCGCAGGAGCAGCAAAGGCGGCTGCCGAGGCCTGTCTGCCGCCCACGGTGGGGTGTTGCTCCAGGATGTTGCTTCGAACGTGTAAGATCCCCTATCCAGCAAATCACTGATGTCTCTGTCACTGTCTCTGGGCTGTTCCTTTGGTCTCAAGGCTGGGCCACTACAAGGCGTGCAGGCCTGCGGGAGTGCAGCCCAACAGTTGGCGAGCCAGCTGAGAAGCCAAGGAAACTGCCGGGAGCACCGAGATGTCAGGGAACAAGGACGGGAAATGGAAAGCTGTGAGGCATCCGGGGGTGGCCATCCACTCGTGTGCGGGGCCCTGTGGCGTCTGTCCTTGATGAATGGGGGCCGCCAAGAGACGGGCCAATCCATAGAGCACCCCGAGGGTGTCGCAGAGCTGTCGCTGCCGTTACTGTGGGGAAAAAGAAGCTAGACGGTGGAGGGGGTAGCCGTGAGTGTGGGCTGGCTGCTGCTTTGGAGGCTGAGAAAGGCCACAGGCACTGAGCAACTGCCCGAGGCTCAGGCTCGGGGCCTACAGCTGGGATGCCAGGCTGGCCCAAACCAAAACTGCTGGAACGTTAATGGCCAGATTGAGGGAACAAGATGGGAAGCAGACACTTCACCCGCCACGCCGCGTGGCTGAAGGGAAGGCAGCTTCCCCGACAGGGAGTCCAGATGGTTGGGGCCCGTCCAAATGGGAACCCCAAGGCGTGGGACCCTACAGAGAGCACTGCTGAAGAGGAAGAAGATTGGGACGAGGTCATCGAGCTCCCTGTCCCCCAGGCACAGATGAAGAGCTCTTTTCTCCCCCAGAGCGGAGGCAGCTGACCATCAGGAGGGATGCCTCTCTCTCCCATCATAATGGTGATATTCTGTTAACCTCAGGGTCTGTTTCCCGTTTCACAGTAGCAGCCCCCACGCTTGGAGCTCGTTTGACAGCAGACGGATGGCTGGAGAATGCAGACAGAAGGCAAAGACCTGGATGACCTGTCCACTACTTGGGTCTTATCTGGTCAGGTAAGCCAAAAGTGGTACCCTCAGCAGTTACTGGCAAAATGCAAGCACACCTGTGAGCCATCACCCCGAAACAATGAGAGACCTGGCTAAGGCTGTTGGGCTATTGGAGGCCTTCCACCCCGCATCTGGCCCAAACGTTTTGACCCTTGTTCAAGCCTGTAAAGAAGGGAGCTCAGTGGGAAGAGGACCCGGGGGAGGAAGATGCCTTCACCCAAGCCAAGGTGGCTGTTGAACAGATCCAGGGCTTTAGGGATATGAACTCAGGGACAGGCTTGTGAGTTGGACGTGGCCAGTTAGCCCCAAGGGTTTGGTTGGGGCCTGTGGTAACAGCGTAATCACAAGAGTGCCCTTGGGCTTCTGGTCCCACCCGTGGAAGGGGGCGGAATAACGGTGCCGTGTGATGGAACGACAGCGCTGTGCAATGTACAGTGCTTCACAACAGGTGAAAGACCTCCCAGAAGGCACCCCAGTGACTGTACGTACTCAAGATCCCATAGCCGAGTGGCTAAAGGATACCTTCCAGAAGCCCAAGTCCGGGCACGCACAAGTCCAAACCATAACTAAGTGGCATGTCTGTTGAAGTCAACGTAGCCCTTGAGCTACTGGCCCACTGAGTGCAGAGTTACACGCTATCTGAGGCCTGGTGACCTACACCATTGGAGGACCCCACTGGCCTGACGGAGACAGCTGGTCGTCCTGAGATAGCACCTTTAGTGGAAGAAGGCCCAGGCTCCATCCCTTGGGAGGTTTCGTACACTGATGGGTTGGCCTGGGGTAATCAGTGCAGGTGGGCAGCAGTGGCCAGCAGGCCTGCAACGGACAGCATCTGGATGGATACAGTGGATAGGCCAGGAGTGGATGGGGGCGGGGCGACCCTATGGGGAAAGGACCCCGATAGCCACCAAGGAACCCACTTTATGGGCCACGAAATTGAGGCATGGGCCGATAAAAGTGACAGACACTGGCATTTCCCCCTGCGCTACAATGCCCCTGCTGCCGGGCTAAGCAGAGGGATGAATGGACCACTTAAGCAGCGAGACTGGAAACCCGCTCTCTTGACATGTGCACCAGGACGCTAACTCAGCCCCTCCGAGCTACGACTGAACATACCAGGAGCAGTCGACCCAGTGCCTGCAGCACGTTAACCCAGAAGCAACGAGTCAACGCCATCCAAGTTCAGCTGTTGACCACCGAAGGACCAGTACTGATCAGGACAATAACTTGTTTTCACCCTGGCCACCAGACCTGTTCCTAGGGGAAGCCAGGACAAAATGGCCTGGGACTGGCAGGTAGGTCCCCGGCGGTTTGGGTTTGCGGCTTCATGGGGAATGGGATTAGAAAGGGACTTACAGGCTTCACCTGTCCTCCGCTTGGCCCTGCCTAAGACCACTAAGGTAATTAATCCAGGCCCCTATTGGAGAAAGCACCATTATATGAACCCTATGGTGTGTTTTAGGCCCTCTCCGGTGTTTGGCACTGGCCGTGGGGACTGAGGGAGGACAGACGGTGTGGGACTGCAGGCTGGGACGCAGACCACAGGTAGGGGTGGTGTGATCTCAGAATGCTGTTACTGCTTGTGTTTGGCTTCAGGGTCATGATCTTCCCCCCGTCTTGTGCCTGTAAAACGTCTCTCTATTTCGTCCCTAGCCTGAGCAGAGGGAATCTGTCTGGGAACTGGACAACAATGGTGGCCTCGCCATGGGTGAGTCTGACTGCTGGGTCTACAGCGAGATGCGGTGGTCATCCTCCTCTGGACTTCCATGGAAAGTTGGCCCAATAAGCGCCTGGCTCCAAAGTCTGCCCACCTCTTGGACTCTGGATACTCCTTAGCAGCTGTTGCCTCTGTTGCATTTGTGGTATTTGGTTGCAGCGCCCTCTGCGTACATGACCCCCGGGATATGGCGGAAGAGGGTCGGACCAAGATTGTAAGGGTCATATAGGGTGTGTGGGGTGGAGCGTATGGTCAGGCCGCTCAAGATGGCTGTTCTCTTGCTCTCTGTACATCCCCAGCTCGACCAGGCCCTGCTTCACTCCCATGACCATCCAATCCTCGTAATTGTAGGGCTTAAGTAGTCCCTAGTAACTGATGAGCCCACCTGAAGTCAATCCCCCCTATAACTGGTAGCCTCCTTCCCCCGCAGGAGCAGCAAAGGCGGCTGCCGAGGCCTGTCTGCCGCCCACGGTGGGGTGTTGCTCCAGGATGTTGCTTCGAACGTGTAAGATCCCCTATCCAGCAAATCACTGATGTCTCTGTCACTGTCTCTGGGCTGTTCCTTTGGTCTCAAGGCTGGGCCACTACAAGGCGTGCAGGCCTGCGGGAGTGCAGCCCAACAGTTGGCGAGCCAGCTGAGAAGCCAAGGAAACTGCCGGGAGCACCGAGATGTCAGGGAACAAGGACGGGAAATGGAAAGCTGTGAGGCATCCGGGGGTGGCCATCCACTCGTGTGCGGGGCCCTGTGGCGTCTGTCCTTGATGAATGGGGGCCGCCAAGAGACGGGCCAATCCATAGAGCACCCCGAGGGTGTCGCAGAGCTGTCGCTGCCGTTACTGTGGGGAAAAAGAAGCTAGACGGTGGAGGGGGTAGCCGTGAGTGTGGGCTGGCTGCTGCTTTGGAGGCTGAGAAAGGCCACAGGCACTGAGCAACTGCCCGAGGCTCAGGCTCGGGGCCTACAGCTGGGATGCCAGGCTGGCCCAAACCAAAACTGCTGGAACGTTAATGGCCAGATTGAGGGAACAAGATGGGAAGCAGACACTTCACCCGCCACGCCGCGTGGCTGAAGGGAAGGCAGCTTCCCCGACAGGGAGTCCAGATGGTTGGGGCCCGTCCAAATGGGAACCCCAAGGCGTGGGACCCTACAGAGAGCACTGCTGAAGAGGAAGAAGATTGGGACGAGGTCATCGAGCTCCCTGTCCCCCAGGCACAGATGAAGAGCTCTTTTCTCCCCCAGAGCGGAGGCAGCTGACCATCAGGAGGGATGCCTCTCTCTCCCATCATAATGGTGATATTCTGTTAACCTCAGGGTCTGTTTCCCGTTTCACAGTAGCAGCCCCCACGCTTGGAGCTCGTTTGACAGCAGACGGATGGCTGGAGAATGCAGACAGAAGGCAAAGACCTGGATGACCTGTCCACTACTTGGGTCTTATCTGGTCAGGTAAGCCAAAAGTGGTGGTACCCTCAGCAGTTACTGGCAAAATGCAAGCACACCTGTGAGCCATCACCCCGAAACAATGAGAGACCTGGCTAAGGCTGTTGGGCTATTGGAGGCCTTCCACCCCGCATCTGGCCCAAACGTTTTGACCCTTGTTCAAGCCTGTAAAGAAGGGAGCTCAGTGGGAAGAGGACCCGGGGGAGGAAGATGCCTTCACCCAAGCCAAGGTGGCTGTTGAACAGATCCAGGGCTTTAGGGATATGAACTCAGGGACAGGCTTGTGAGTTGGACGTGGCCAGTTAGCCCCAAGGGTTTGGTTGGGGCCTGTGGTAACAGCGTAATCACAAGAGTGCCCTTGGGCTTCTGGTCCCACCCGTGGAAGGGGGCGGAATAACGGTGCCGTGTGATGGAACGACAGCGCTGTGCAATGTACAGTGCTTCACAACAGGTGAAAGACCTCCCAGAAGGCACCCCAGTGACTGTACGTACTCAAGATCCCATAGCCGAGTGGCTAAAGGATACCTTCCAGAAGCCCAAGTCCGGGCACGCACAAGTCCAAACCATAACTAAGTGGCATGTCTGTTGAAGTCAACGTAGCCCTTGAGCTACTGGCCCACTGAGTGCAGAGTTACACGCTATCTGAGGCCTGGTGACCTACACCATTGGAGGACCCCACTGGCCTGACGGAGACAGCTGGTCCTCCTGAGATAGCACCTTTAGTGGAAGAAGGCCCAGGCTCCATCCCTTGGGAGGTTTCGTACACTGATGGGTTGGCCTGGGGTAATCAGTGCAGGTGGGCAGCAGTGGCCAGCAGGCCTGCAACGGACAGCATCTGGATGGATACAGTGGATAGGCCAGGAGTGGATGGGGGCGGGGCGACCCTATGGGGAAAGGACCCCGATAGCCACCAAGGAACCCACTTTATGGGCCACGAAATTGAGGCATGGGCCGATAAAAGTGACAGACACTGGCATTTCCCCCTGCGCTACAATGCCCCTGCTGCCGGGCTAAGCAGAGGGATGAATGGACCACTTAAGCAGCGAGACTGGAAACCCGCTCTCTTGACATGTGCACCAGGACGCTAACTCAGCCCCTCCGAGCTACGACTGAACATACCAGGAGCAGTCGACCCAGTGCCTGCAGCACGTTAACCCAGAAGCAACGAGTCAACGCCATCCAAGTTCAGCTGTTGACCACCGAAGGACCAGTACTGATCAGGACAATAACTTGTTTTCACCCTGGCCACCAGACCTGTTCCTAGGGGAAGCCAGGACAAAATGGCCTGGGACTGGCAGGTAGGTCCCCGGCGGTTTGGGTTTGCGGCTTCATGGGGAATGGGATTAGAAAGGGACTTACAGGCTTCACCTGTCCTCCGCTTGGCCCTGCCTAAGACCACTAAGGTAATTAATCCAGGCCCCTATTGGAGAAAGCACCATTATATGAACCCTATGGTGTGTTTTAGGCCCTCTCCGGTGTTGGGCACTGGCCGTGGGGACTGAGGGAGGACAGACGGTGTGGGACTGCAGGCTGGGACGCAGACCACAGGTAGGGGTGGTGTGATCTCAGAATGCTGTTACTGCTTGTGTTTGGCTTCAGGGTCATGATCTTCCCCCCGTCTTGTGCCTGTAAAACGTCTCTCTATTTCGTCCCTAGCCTGAGCAGAGGGAATCTGTCTGGGAACTGGACAACAATGGTGGCCTCGCCATGGGTGAGTCTGACTGCTGGGTCTACAGCGAGATGCGGTGGTCATCCTCCTCTGGACTTCCATGGAAAGTTGGCCCAATAAGCGCCTGGCTCCAAAGTCTGCCCACCTCTTGGACTCTGGATACTCCTTAGCAGCTGTTGCCTCTGTTGCATTTGTGGTATTTGGTTGCAGCGCCCTCTGCGTACATGACCCCCGGGATATGGCGGAAGAGGGTCGGACCAAGATTGTAAGGGTCATATAGGGTGTGTGGGGTGGAGCGTATGGTCAGGCCGCTCAAGATGGCTGTTCTCTTGCTCTCTGTACATCCCCAGCTCGACCAGGCCCTGCTTCACTCCCATGACCATCCAATCCTCGTAATTGTAGGGCTTAAGTAGTCCCTAGTAACTGATGAGCCCACCTGAAGTCAATCCCCCCTATAACTGGTAGCCTCCTTCCCCCGCAGGAGCAGCAAAGGCGGCTGCCGAGGCCTGTCTGCCGCCCACGGTGGGGTGTTGCTCCAGGATGTTGCTTCGAACGTGTAAGATCCCCTATCCAGCAAATCACTGATGTCTCTGTCACTGTCTCTGGGCTGTTCCTTTGGTCTCAAGGCTGGGCCACTACAAGGCGTGCAGGCCTGCGGGAGTGCAGCCCAACAGTTGGCGAGCCAGCTGAGAAGCCAAGGAAACTGCCGGGAGCACCGAGATGTCAGGGAACAAGGACGGGAAATGGAAAGCTGTGAGGCATCCGGGGGTGGCCATCCACTCGTGTGCGGGGCCCTGTGGCGTCTGTCCTTGATGAATGGGGGCCGCCAAGAGACGGGCCAATCCATAGAGCACCCCGAGGGTGTCGCAGAGCTGTCGCTGCCGTTACTGTGGGGAAAAAGAAGCTAGACGGTGGAGGGGGTAGCCGTGAGTGTGGGCTGGCTGCTGCTTTGGAGGCTGAGAAAGGCCACAGGCACTGAGCAACTGCCCGAGGCTCAGGCTCGGGGCCTACAGCTGGGATGCCAGGCTGGCCCAAACCAAAACTGCTGGAACGTTAATGGCCAGATTGAGGGAACAAGATGGGAAGCAGACACTTCACCCGCCACGCCGCGTGGCTGAAGGGAAGGCAGCTTCCCCGACAGGGAGTCCAGATGGTTGGGGCCCGTCCAAATGGGAACCCCAAGGCGTGGGACCCTACAGAGAGCACTGCTGAAGAGGAAGAAGATTGGGACGAGGTCATCGAGCTCCCTGTCCCCCAGGCACAGATGAAGAGCTCTTTTCTCCCCCAGAGCGGAGGCAGCTGACCATCAGGAGGGATGCCTCTCTCTCCCATCATAATGGTGATATTCTGTTAACCTCAGGGTCTGTTTCCCGTTTCACAGTAGCAGCCCCCACGCTTGGAGCTCGTTTGACAGCAGACGGATGGCTGGAGAATGCAGACAGAAGGCAAAGACCTGGATGACCTGTCCACTACTTGGGTCTTATCTGGTCAGGTAAGCCAAAAGTGGTGGTACCCTCAGCAGTTACTGGCAAAATGCAAGCACACCTGTGAGCCATCACCCCGAAACAATGAGAGACCTGGCTAAGGCTGTTGGGCTATTGGAGGCCTTCCACCCCGCATCTGGCCCAAACGTTTTGACCCTTGTTCAAGCCTGTAAAGAAGGGAGCTCAGTGGGAAGAGGACCCGGGGGAGGAAGATGCCTTCACCCAAGCCAAGGTGGCTGTTGAACAGATCCAGGGCTTTAGGGATATGAACTCAGGGACAGGCTTGTGAGTTGGACGTGGCCAGTTAGCCCCAAGGGTTTGGTTGGGGCCTGTGGTAACAGCGTAATCACAAGAGTGCCCTTGGGCTTCTGGTCCCACCCGTGGAAGGGGGCGGAATAACGGTGCCGTGTGATGGAACGACAGCGCTGTGCAATGTACAGTGCTTCACAACAGGTGAAAGACCTCCCAGAAGGCACCCCAGTGACTGTACGTACTCAAGATCCCATAGCCGAGTGGCTAAAGGATACCTTCCAGAAGCCCAAGTCCGGGCACGCACAAGTCCAAACCATAACTAAGTGGCATGTCTGTTGAAGTCAACGTAGCCCTTGAGCTACTGGCCCACTGAGTGCAGAGTTACACGCTATCTGAGGCCTGGTGACCTACACCATTGGAGGACCCCACTGGCCTGACGGAGACAGCTGGTCCTCCTGAGATAGCACCTTTAGTGGAAGAAGGCCCAGGCTCCATCCCTTGGGAGGTTTCGTACACTGATGGGTTGGCCTGGGGTAATCAGTGCAGGTGGGCAGCAGTGGCCAGCAGGCCTGCAACGGACAGCATCTGGATGGATACAGTGGATAGGCCAGGAGTGGATGGGGGCGGGGCGACCCTATGGGGAAAGGACCCCGATAGCCACCAAGGAACCCACTTTATGGGCCACGAAATTGAGGCATGGGCCGATAAAAGTGACAGACACTGGCATTTCCCCCTGCGCTACAATGCCCCTGCTGCCGGGCTAAGCAGAGGGATGAATGGACCACTTAAGCAGCGAGACTGGAAACCCGCTCTCTTGACATGTGCACCAGGACGCTAACTCAGCCCCTCCGAGCTACGACTGAACATACCAGGAGCAGTCGACCCAGTGCCTGCAGCACGTTAACCCAGAAGCAACGAGTCAACGCCATCCAAGTTCAGCTGTTGACCACCGAAGGACCAGTACTGATCAGGACAATAACTTGTTTTCACCCTGGCCACCAGACCTGTTCCTAGGGGAAGCCAGGACAAAATGGCCTGGGACTGGCAGGTAGGTCCCCGGCGGTTTGGGTTTGCGGCTTCATGGGGAATGGGATTAGAAAGGGACTTACAGGCTTCACCTGTCCTCCGCTTGGCCCTGCCTAAGACCACTAAGGTAATTAATCCAGGCCCCTATTGGAGAAAGCACCATTATATGAACCCTATGGTGTGTTTTAGGCCCTCTCCGGTGTTGGGCACTGGCCGTGGGGACTGAGGGAGGACAGACGGTGTGGGACTGCAGGCTGGGACGCAGACCACAGGTAGGGGTGGTGTGATCTCAGAATGCTGTTACTGCTTGTGTTTGGCTTCAGGGTCATGATCTTCCCCCCGTCTTGTGCCTGTAAAACGTCTCTCTATTTCGTCCCTAGCCTGAGCAGAGGGAATCTGTCTGGGAACTGGACAACAATGGTGGCCTCGCCATGGGTGAGTCTGACTGCTGGGTCTACAGCGAGATGCGGTGGTCATCCTCCTCTGGACTTCCATGGAAAGTTGGCCCAATAAGCGCCTGGCTCCAAAGTCTGCCCACCTCTTGGACTCTGGATACTCCTTAGCAGCTGTTGCCTCTGTTGCATTTGTGGTATTTGGTTGCAGCGCCCTCTGCGTACATGACCCCCGGGATATGGCGGAAGAGGGTCGGACCAAGATTGTAAGGGTCATATAGGGTGTGTGGGGTGGAGCGTATGGTCAGGCCGCTCAAGATGGCTGTTCTCTTGCTCTCTGTACATCCCCAGCTCGACCAGGCCCTGCTTCACTCCCATGACCATCCAATCCTCGTAATTGTAGGGCTTAAGTAGTCCCTAGTAACTGATGAGCCCACCTGAAGTCAATCCCCCCTATAACTGGTAGCCTCCTTCCCCCGCAGGAGCAGCAAAGGCGGCTGCCGAGGCCTGTCTGCCGCCCACGGTGGGGTGTTGCTCCAGGATGTTGCTTCGAACGTGTAAGATCCCCTATCCAGCAAATCACTGATGTCTCTGTCACTGTCTCTGGGCTGTTCCTTTGGTCTCAAGGCTGGGCCACTACAAGGCGTGCAGGCCTGCGGGAGTGCAGCCCAACAGTTGGCGAGCCAGCTGAGAAGCCAAGGAAACTGCCGGGAGCACCGAGATGTCAGGGAACAAGGACGGGAAATGGAAAGCTGTGAGGCATCCGGGGGTGGCCATCCACTCGTGTGCGGGGCCCTGTGGCGTCTGTCCTTGATGAATGGGGGCCGCCAAGAGACGGGCCAATCCATAGAGCACCCCGAGGGTGTCGCAGAGCTGTCGCTGCCGTTACTGTGGGGAAAAAGAAGCTAGACGGTGGAGGGGGTAGCCGTGAGTGTGGGCTGGCTGCTGCTTTGGAGGCTGAGAAAGGCCACAGGCACTGAGCAACTGCCCGAGGCTCAGGCTCGGGGCCTACAGCTGGGATGCCAGGCTGGCCCAAACCAAAACTGCTGGAACGTTAATGGCCAGATTGAGGGAACAAGATGGGAAGCAGACACTTCACCCGCCACGCCGCGTGGCTGAAGGGAAGGCAGCTTCCCCGACAGGGAGTCCAGATGGTTGGGGCCCGTCCAAATGGGAACCCCAAGGCGTGGGACCCTACAGAGAGCACTGCTGAAGAGGAAGAAGATTGGGACGAGGTCATCGAGCTCCCTGTCCCCCAGGCACAGATGAAGAGCTCTTTTCTCCCCCAGAGCGGAGGCAGCTGACCATCAGGAGGGATGCCTCTCTCTCCCATCATAATGGTGATATTCTGTTAACCTCAGGGTCTGTTTCCCGTTTCACAGTAGCAGCCCCCACGCTTGGAGCTCGTTTGACAGCAGACGGATGGCTGGAGAATGCAGACAGAAGGCAAAGACCTGGATGACCTGTCCACTACTTGGGTCTTATCTGGTCAGGTAAGCCAAAAGTGGTACCCTCAGCAGTTACTGGCAAAATGCAAGCACACCTGTGAGCCATCACCCCGAAACAATGAGAGACCTGGCTAAGGCTGTTGGGCTATTGGAGGCCTTCCACCCCGCATCTGGCCCAAACGTTTTGACCCTTGTTCAAGCCTGTAAAGAAGGGAGCTCAGTGGGAAGAGGACCCGGGGGAGGAAGATGCCTTCACCCAAGCCAAGGTGGCTGTTGAACAGATCCAGGGCTTTAGGGATATGAACTCAGGGACAGGCTTGTGAGTTGGACGTGGCCAGTTAGCCCCAAGGGTTTGGTTGGGGCCTGTGGTAACAGCGTAATCACAAGAGTGCCCTTGGGCTTCTGGTCCCACCCGTGGAAGGGGGCGGAATAACGGTGCCGTGTGATGGAACGACAGCGCTGTGCAATGTACAGTGCTTCACAACAGGTGAAAGACCTCCCAGAAGGCACCCCAGTGACTGTACGTACTCAAGATCCCATAGCCGAGTGGCTAAAGGATACCTTCCAGAAGCCCAAGTCCGGGCACGCACAAGTCCAAACCATAACTAAGTGGCATGTCTGTTGAAGTCAACGTAGCCCTTGAGCTACTGGCCCACTGAGTGCAGAGTTACACGCTATCTGAGGCCTGGTGACCTACACCATTGGAGGACCCCACTGGCCTGACGGAGACAGCTGGTCCTCCTGAGATAGCACCTTTAGTGGAAGAAGGCCCAGGCTCCATCCCTTGGGAGGTTTCGTACACTGATGGGTTGGCCTGGGGTAATCAGTGCAGGTGGGCAGCAGTGGCCAGCAGGCCTGCAACGGACAGCATCTGGATGGATACAGTGGATAGGCCAGGAGTGGATGGGGGCGGGGCGACCCTATGGGGAAAGGACCCCGATAGCCACCAAGGAACCCACTTTATGGGCCACGAAATTGAGGCATGGGCCGATAAAAGTGACAGACACTGGCATTTCCCCCTGCGCTACAATGCCCCTGCTGCCGGGCTAAGCAGAGGGATGAATGGACCACTTAAGCAGCGAGACTGGAAACCCGCTCTCTTGACATGTGCACCAGGACGCTAACTCAGCCCCTCCGAGCTACGACTGAACATACCAGGAGCAGTCGACCCAGTGCCTGCAGCACGTTAACCCAGAAGCAACGAGTCAACGCCATCCAAGTTCAGCTGTTGACCACCGAAGGACCAGTACTGATCAGGACAATAACTTGTTTTCACCCTGGCCACCAGACCTGTTCCTAGGGGAAGCCAGGACAAAATGGCCTGGGACTGGCAGGTAGGTCCCCGGCGGTTTGGGTTTGCGGCTTCATGGGGAATGGGATTAGAAAGGGACTTACAGGCTTCACCTGTCCTCCGCTTGGCCCTGCCTAAGACCACTAAGGTAATTAATCCAGGCCCCTATTGGAGAAAGCACCATTATATGAACCCTATGGTGTGTTTTAGGCCCTCTCCGGTGTTGGGCACTGGCCGTGGGGACTGAGGGAGGACAGACGGTGTGGGACTGCAGGCTGGGACGCAGACCACAGGTAGGGGTGGTGTGATCTCAGAATGCTGTTACTGCTTGTGTTTGGCTTCAGGGTCATGATCTTCCCCCCGTCTTGTGCCTGTAAAACGTCTCTCTATTTCGTCCCTAGCCTGAGCAGAGGGAATCTGTCTGGGAACTGGACAACAATGG
Organism: Balaenoptera physalus; assembly: GCF_965194825.1. Taxonomy (NCBI): domain Eukaryota; kingdom Metazoa; phylum Chordata; class Mammalia; order Artiodactyla; family Balaenopteridae; genus Balaenoptera; species Balaenoptera physalus. The sequence continues at coordinate 12,030 of NW_028124226.1, read as the reverse complement.
TGGCCTCGCCATGGGTGAGTCTGACTGCTGGGTCTACAGCGAGATGCGGTGGTCATCCTCCTCTGGACTTCCATGGAAAGTTGGCCCAATAAGCGCCTGGCTCCAAAGTCTGCCCACCTCTTGGACTCTGGATACTCCTTAGCAGCTGTTGCCTCTGTTGCATTTGTGGTATTTGGTTGCAGCGCCCTCTGCGTACATGACCCCCGGGATATGGCGGAAGAGGGTCGGACCAAGATTGTAAGGGTCATATAGGGTGTGTGGGGTGGAGCGTATGGTCAGGCCGCTCAAGATGGCTGTTCTCTTGCTCTCTGTACATCCCCAGCTCGACCAGGCCCTGCTTCACTCCCATGACCATCCAATCCTCGTAATTGTAGGGCTTAAGTAGTCCCTAGTAACTGATGAGCCCACCTGAAGTCAATCCCCCCTATAACTGGTAGCCTCCTTCCCCCGCAGGAGCAGCAAAGGCGGCTGCCGAGGCCTGTCTGCCGCCCACGGTGGGGTGTTGCTCCAGGATGTTGCTTCGAACGTGTAAGATCCCCTATCCAGCAAATCACTGATGTCTCTGTCACTGTCTCTGGGCTGTTCCTTTGGTCTCAAGGCTGGGCCACTACAAGGCGTGCAGGCCTGCGGGAGTGCAGCCCAACAGTTGGCGAGCCAGCTGAGAAGCCAAGGAAACTGCCGGGAGCACCGAGATGTCAGGGAACAAGGACGGGAAATGGAAAGCTGTGAGGCATCCGGGGGTGGCCATCCACTCGTGTGCGGGGCCCTGTGGCGTCTGTCCTTGATGAATGGGGGCCGCCAAGAGACGGGCCAATCCATAGAGCACCCCGAGGGTGTCGCAGAGCTGTCGCTGCCGTTACTGTGGGGAAAAAGAAGCTAGACGGTGGAGGGGGTAGCCGTGAGTGTGGGCTGGCTGCTGCTTTGGAGGCTGAGAAAGGCCACAGGCACTGAGCAACTGCCCGAGGCTCAGGCTCGGGGCCTACAGCTGGGATGCCAGGCTGGCCCAAACCAAAACTGCTGGAACGTTAATGGCCAGATTGAGGGAACAAGATGGGAAGCAGACACTTCACCCGCCACGCCGCGTGGCTGAAGGGAAGGCAGCTTCCCCGACAGGGAGTCCAGATGGTTGGGGCCCGTCCAAATGGGAACCCCAAGGCGTGGGACCCTACAGAGAGCACTGCTGAAGAGGAAGAAGATTGGGACGAGGTCATCGAGCTCCCTGTCCCCCAGGCACAGATGAAGAGCTCTTTTCTCCCCCAGAGCGGAGGCAGCTGACCATCAGGAGGGATGCCTCTCTCTCCCATCATAATGGTGATATTCTGTTAACCTCAGGGTCTGTTTCCCGTTTCACAGTAGCAGCCCCCACGCTTGGAGCTCGTTTGACAGCAGACGGATGGCTGGAGAATGCAGACAGAAGGCAAAGACCTGGATGACCTGTCCACTACTTGGGTCTTATCTGGTCAGGTAAGCCAAAAGTGGTACCCTCAGCAGTTACTGGCAAAATGCAAGCACACCTGTGAGCCATCACCCCGAAACAATGAGAGACCTGGCTAAGGCTGTTGGGCTATTGGAGGCCTTCCACCCCGCATCTGGCCCAAACGTTTTGACCCTTGTTCAAGCCTGTAAAGAAGGGAGCTCAGTGGGAAGAGGACCCGGGGGAGGAAGATGCCTTCACCCAAGCCAAGGTGGCTGTTGAACAGATCCAGGGCTTTAGGGATATGAACTCAGGGACAGGCTTGTGAGTTGGACGTGGCCAGTTAGCCCCAAGGGTTTGGTTGGGGCCTGTGGTAACAGCGTAATCACAAGAGTGCCCTTGGGCTTCTGGTCCCACCCGTGGAAGGGGGCGGAATAACGGTGCCGTGTGATGGAACGACAGCGCTGTGCAATGTACAGTGCTTCACAACAGGTGAAAGACCTCCCAGAAGGCACCCCAGTGACTGTACGTACTCAAGATCCCATAGCCGAGTGGCTAAAGGATACCTTCCAGAAGCCCAAGTCCGGGCACGCACAAGTCCAAACCATAACTAAGTGGCATGTCTGTTGAAGTCAACGTAGCCCTTGAGCTACTGGCCCACTGAGTGCAGAGTTACACGCTATCTGAGGCCTGGTGACCTACACCATTGGAGGACCCCACTGGCCTGACGGAGACAGCTGGTCCTCCTGAGATAGCACCTTTAGTGGAAGAAGGCCCAGGCTCCATCCCTTGGGAGGTTTCGTACACTGATGGGTTGGCCTGGGGTAATCAGTGCAGGTGGGCAGCAGTGGCCAGCAGGCCTGCAACGGACAGCATCTGGATGGATACAGTGGATAGGCCAGGAGTGGATGGGGGCGGGGCGACCCTATGGGGAAAGGACCCCGATAGCCACCAAGGAACCCACTTTATGGGCCACGAAATTGAGGCATGGGCCGATAAAAGTGACAGACACTGGCATTTCCCCCTGCGCTACAATGCCCCTGCTGCCGGGCTAAGCAGAGGGATGAATGGACCACTTAAGCAGCGAGACTGGAAACCCGCTCTCTTGACATGTGCACCAGGACGCTAACTCAGCCCCTCCGAGCTACGACTGAACATACCAGGAGCAGTCGACCCAGTGCCTGCAGCACGTTAACCCAGAAGCAACGAGTCAACGCCATCCAAGTTCAGCTGTTGACCACCGAAGGACCAGTACTGATCAGGACAATAACTTGTTTTCACCCTGGCCACCAGACCTGTTCCTAGGGGAAGCCAGGACAAAATGGCCTGGGACTGGCAGGTAGGTCCCCGGCGGTTTGGGTTTGCGGCTTCATGGGGAATGGGATTAGAAAGGGACTTACAGGCTTCACCTGTCCTCCGCTTGGCCCTGCCTAAGACCACTAAGGTAATTAATCCAGGCCCCTATTGGAGAAAGCACCATTATATGAACCCTATGGTGTGTTTTAGGCCCTCTCCGGTGTTGGGCACTGGCCGTGGGGACTGAGGGAGGACAGACGGTGTGGGACTGCAGGCTGGGACGCAGACCACAGGTAGGGGTGGTGTGATCTCAGAATGCTGTTACTGCTTGTGTTTGGCTTCAGGGTCATGATCTTCCCCCCGTCTTGTGCCTGTAAAACGTCTCTCTATTTCGTCCCTAGCCTGAGCAGAGGGAATCTGTCTGGGAACTGGACAACAATGGTGGCCTCGCCATGGGTGAGTCTGACTGCTGGGTCTACAGCGAGATGCGGTGGTCATCCTCCTCTGGACTTCCATGGAAAGTTGGCCCAATAAGCGCCTGGCTCCAAAGTCTGCCCACCTCTTGGACTCTGGATACTCCTTAGCAGCTGTTGCCTCTGTTGCATTTGTGGTATTTGGTTGCAGCGCCCTCTGCGTACATGACCCCCGGGATATGGCGGAAGAGGGTCGGACCAAGATTGTAAGGGTCATATAGGGTGTGTGGGGTGGAGCGTATGGTCAGGCCGCTCAAGATGGCTGTTCTCTTGCTCTCTGTACATCCCCAGCTCGACCAGGCCCTGCTTCACTCCCATGACCATCCAATCCTCGTAATTGTAGGGCTTAAGTAGTCCCTAGTAACTGATGAGCCCACCTGAAGTCAATCCCCCCTATAACTGGTAGCCTCCTTCCCCCGCAGGAGCAGCAAAGGCGGCTGCCGAGGCCTGTCTGCCGCCCACGGTGGGGTGTTGCTCCAGGATGTTGCTTCGAACGTGTAAGATCCCCTATCCAGCAAATCACTGATGTCTCTGTCACTGTCTCTGGGCTGTTCCTTTGGTCTCAAGGCTGGGCCACTACAAGGCGTGCAGGCCTGCGGGAGTGCAGCCCAACAGTTGGCGAGCCAGCTGAGAAGCCAAGGAAACTGCCGGGAGCACCGAGATGTCAGGGAACAAGGACGGGAAATGGAAAGCTGTGAGGCATCCGGGGGTGGCCATCCACTCGTGTGCGGGGCCCTGTGGCGTCTGTCCTTGATGAATGGGGGCCGCCAAGAGACGGGCCAATCCATAGAGCACCCCGAGGGTGTCGCAGAGCTGTCGCTGCCGTTACTGTGGGGAAAAAGAAGCTAGACGGTGGAGGGGGTAGCCGTGAGTGTGGGCTGGCTGCTGCTTTGGAGGCTGAGAAAGGCCACAGGCACTGAGCAACTGCCCGAGGCTCAGGCTCGGGGCCTACAGCTGGGATGCCAGGCTGGCCCAAACCAAAACTGCTGGAACGTTAATGGCCAGATTGAGGGAACAAGATGGGAAGCAGACACTTCACCCGCCACGCCGCGTGGCTGAAGGGAAGGCAGCTTCCCCGACAGGGAGTCCAGATGGTTGGGGCCCGTCCAAATGGGAACCCCAAGGCGTGGGACCCTACAGAGAGCACTGCTGAAGAGGAAGAAGATTGGGACGAGGTCATCGAGCTCCCTGTCCCCCAGGCACAGATGAAGAGCTCTTTTCTCCCCCAGAGCGGAGGCAGCTGACCATCAGGAGGGATGCCTCTCTCTCCCATCATAATGGTGATATTCTGTTAACCTCAGGGTCTGTTTCCCGTTTCACAGTAGCAGCCCCCACGCTTGGAGCTCGTTTGACAGCAGACGGATGGCTGGAGAATGCAGACAGAAGGCAAAGACCTGGATGACCTGTCCACTACTTGGGTCTTATCTGGTCAGGTAAGCCAAAAGTGGTACCCTCAGCAGTTACTGGCAAAATGCAAGCACACCTGTGAGCCATCACCCCGAAACAATGAGAGACCTGGCTAAGGCTGTTGGGCTATTGGAGGCCTTCCACCCCGCATCTGGCCCAAACGTTTTGACCCTTGTTCAAGCCTGTAAAGAAGGGAGCTCAGTGGGAAGAGGACCCGGGGGAGGAAGATGCCTTCACCCAAGCCAAGGTGGCTGTTGAACAGATCCAGGGCTTTAGGGATATGAACTCAGGGACAGGCTTGTGAGTTGGACGTGGCCAGTTAGCCCCAAGGGTTTGGTTGGGGCCTGTGGTAACAGCGTAATCACAAGAGTGCCCTTGGGCTTCTGGTCCCACCCGTGGAAGGGGGCGGAATAACGGTGCCGTGTGATGGAACGACAGCGCTGTGCAATGTACAGTGCTTCACAACAGGTGAAAGACCTCCCAGAAGGCACCCCAGTGACTGTACGTACTCAAGATCCCATAGCCGAGTGGCTAAAGGATACCTTCCAGAAGCCCAAGTCCGGGCACGCACAAGTCCAAACCATAACTAAGTGGCATGTCTGTTGAAGTCAACGTAGCCCTTGAGCTACTGGCCCACTGAGTGCAGAGTTACACGCTATCTGAGGCCTGGTGACCTACACCATTGGAGGACCCCACTGGCCTGACGGAGACAGCTGGTCCTCCTGAGATAGCACCTTTAGTGGAAGAAGGCCCAGGCTCCATCCCTTGGGAGGTTTCGTACACTGATGGGTTGGCCTGGGGTAATCAGTGCAGGTGGGCAGCAGTGGCCAGCAGGCCTGCAACGGACAGCATCTGGATGGATACAGTGGATAGGCCAGGAGTGGATGGGGGCGGGGCGACCCTATGGGGAAAGGACCCCGATAGCCACCAAGGAACCCACTTTATGGGCCACGAAATTGAGGCATGGGCCGATAAAAGTGACAGACACTGGCATTTCCCCCTGCGCTACAATGCCCCTGCTGCCGGGCTAAGCAGAGGGATGAATGGACCACTTAAGCAGCGAGACTGGAAACCCGCTCTCTTGACATGTGCACCAGGACGCTAACTCAGCCCCTCCGAGCTACGACTGAACATACCAGGAGCAGTCGACCCAGTGCCTGCAGCACGTTAACCCAGAAGCAACGAGTCAACGCCATCCAAGTTCAGCTGTTGACCACCGAAGGACCAGTACTGATCAGGACAATAACTTGTTTTCACCCTGGCCACCAGACCTGTTCCTAGGGGAAGCCAGGACAAAATGGCCTGGGACTGGCAGGTAGGTCCCCGGCGGTTTGGGTTTGCGGCTTCATGGGGAATGGGATTAGAAAGGGACTTACAGGCTTCACCTGTCCTCCGCTTGGCCCTGCCTAAGACCACTAAGGTAATTAATCCAGGCCCCTATTGGAGAAAGCACCATTATATGAACCCTATGGTGTGTTTTAGGCCCTCTCCGGTGTTGGGCACTGGCCGTGGGGACTGAGGGAGGACAGACGGTGTGGGACTGCAGGCTGGGACGCAGACCACAGGTAGGGGTGGTGTGATCTCAGAATGCTGTTACTGCTTGTGTTTGGCTTCAGGGTCATGATCTTCCCCCCGTCTTGTGCCTGTAAAACGTCTCTCTATTTCGTCCCTAGCCTGAGCAGAGGGAATCTGTCTGGGAACTGGACAACAATGGTGGCCTCGCCATGGGTGAGTCTGACTGCTGGGTCTACAGCGAGATGCGGTGGTCATCCTCCTCTGGACTTCCATGGAAAGTTGGCCCAATAAGCGCCTGGCTCCAAAGTCTGCCCACCTCTTGGACTCTGGATACTCCTTAGCAGCTGTTGCCTCTGTTGCATTTGTGGTATTTGGTTGCAGCGCCCTCTGCGTACATGACCCCCGGGATATGGCGGAAGAGGGTCGGACCAAGATTGTAAGGGTCATATAGGGTGTGTGGGGTGGAGCGTATGGTCAGGCCGCTCAAGATGGCTGTTCTCTTGCTCTCTGTACATCCCCAGCTCGACCAGGCCCTGCTTCACTCCCATGACCATCCAATCCTCGTAATTGTAGGGCTTAAGTAGTCCCTAGTAACTGATGAGCCCACCTGAAGTCAATCCCCCCTATAACTGGTAGCCTCCTTCCCCCGCAGGAGCAGCAAAGGCGGCTGCCGAGGCCTGTCTGCCGCCCACGGTGGGGTGTTGCTCCAGGATGTTGCTTCGAACGTGTAAGATCCCCTATCCAGCAAATCACTGATGTCTCTGTCACTGTCTCTGGGCTGTTCCTTTGGTCTCAAGGCTGGGCCACTACAAGGCGTGCAGGCCTGCGGGAGTGCAGCCCAACAGTTGGCGAGCCAGCTGAGAAGCCAAGGAAACTGCCGGGAGCACCGAGATGTCAGGGAACAAGGACGGGAAATGGAAAGCTGTGAGGCATCCGGGGGTGGCCATCCACTCGTGTGCGGGGCCCTGTGGCGTCTGTCCTTGATGAATGGGGGCCGCCAAGAGACGGGCCAATCCATAGAGCACCCCGAGGGTGTCGCAGAGCTGTCGCTGCCGTTACTGTGGGGAAAAAGAAGCTAGACGGTGGAGGGGGTAGCCGTGAGTGTGGGCTGGCTGCTGCTTTGGAGGCTGAGAAAGGCCACAGGCACTGAGCAACTGCCCGAGGCTCAGGCTCGGGGCCTACAGCTGGGATGCCAGGCTGGCCCAAACCAAAACTGCTGGAACGTTAATGGCCAGATTGAGGGAACAAGATGGGAAGCAGACACTTCACCCGCCACGCCGCGTGGCTGAAGGGAAGGCAGCTTCCCCGACAGGGAGTCCAGATGGTTGGGGCCCGTCCAAATGGGAACCCCAAGGCGTGGGACCCTACAGAGAGCACTGCTGAAGAGGAAGAAGATTGGGACGAGGTCATCGAGCTCCCTGTCCCCCAGGCACAGATGAAGAGCTCTTTTCTCCCCCAGAGCGGAGGCAGCTGACCATCAGGAGGGATGCCTCTCTCTCCCATCATAATGGTGATATTCTGTTAACCTCAGGGTCTGTTTCCCGTTTCACAGTAGCAGCCCCCACGCTTGGAGCTCGTTTGACAGCAGACGGATGGCTGGAGAATGCAGACAGAAGGCAAAGACCTGGATGACCTGTCCACTACTTGGGTCTTATCTGGTCAGGTAAGCCAAAAGTGGTACCCTCAGCAGTTACTGGCAAAATGCAAGCACACCTGTGAGCCATCACCCCGAAACAATGAGAGACCTGGCTAAGGCTGTTGGGCTATTGGAGGCCTTCCACCCCGCATCTGGCCCAAACGTTTTGACCCTTGTTCAAGCCTGTAAAGAAGGGAGCTCAGTGGGAAGAGGACCCGGGGGAGGAAGATGCCTTCACCCAAGCCAAGGTGGCTGTTGAACAGATCCAGGGCTTTAGGGATATGAACTCAGGGACAGGCTTGTGAGTTGGACGTGGCCAGTTAGCCCCAAGGGTTTGGTTGGGGCCTGTGGTAACAGCGTAATCACAAGAGTGCCCTTGGGCTTCTGGTCCCACCCGTGGAAGGGGGCGGAATAACGGTGCCGTGTGATGGAACGACAGCGCTGTGCAATGTACAGTGCTTCACAACAGGTGAAAGACCTCCCAGAAGGCACCCCAGTGACTGTACGTACTCAAGATCCCATAGCCGAGTGGCTAAAGGATACCTTCCAGAAGCCCAAGTCCGGGCACGCACAAGTCCAAACCATAACTAAGTGGCATGTCTGTTGAAGTCAACGTAGCCCTTGAGCTACTGGCCCACTGAGTGCAGAGTTACACGCTATCTGAGGCCTGGTGACCTACACCATTGGAGGACCCCACTGGCCTGACGGAGACAGCTGGTCCTCCTGAGATAGCACCTTTAGTGGAAGAAGGCCCAGGCTCCATCCCTTGGGAGGTTTCGTACACTGATGGGTTGGCCTGGGGTAATCAGTGCAGGTGGGCAGCAGTGGCCAGCAGGCCTGCAACGGACAGCATCTGGATGGATACAGTGGATAGGCCAGGAGTGGATGGGGGCGGGGCGACCCTATGGGGAAAGGACCCCGATAGCCACCAAGGAACCCACTTTATGGGCCACGAAATTGAGGCATGGGCCGATAAAAGTGACAGACACTGGCATTTCCCCCTGCGCTACAATGCCCCTGCTGCCGGGCTAAGCAGAGGGATGAATGGACCACTTAAGCAGCGAGACTGGAAACCCGCTCTCTTGACATGTGCACCAGGACGCTAACTCAGCCCCTCCGAGCTACGACTGAACATACCAGGAGCAGTCGACCCAGTGCCTGCAGCACGTTAACCCAGAAGCAACGAGTCAACGCCATCCAAGTTCAGCTGTTGACCACCGAAGGACCAGTACTGATCAGGACAATAACTTGTTTTCACCCTGGCCACCAGACCTGTTCCTAGGGGAAGCCAGGACAAAATGGCCTGGGACTGGCAGGTAGGTCCCCGGCGGTTTGGGTTTGCGGCTTCATGGGGAATGGGATTAGAAAGGGACTTACAGGCTTCACCTGTCCTCCGCTTGGCCCTGCCTAAGACCACTAAGGTAATTAATCCAGGCCCCTATTGGAGAAAGCACCATTATATGAACCCTATGGTGTGTTTTAGGCCCTCTCCGGTGTTGGGCACTGGCCGTGGGGACTGAGGGAGGACAGACGGTGTGGGACTGCAGGCTGGGACGCAGACCACAGGTAGGGGTGGTGTGATCTCAGAATGCTGTTACTGCTTGTGTTTGGCTTCAGGGTCATGATCTTCCCCCCGTCTTGTGCCTGTAAAACGTCTCTCTATTTCGTCCCTAGCCTGAGCAGAGGGAATCTGTCTGGGAACTGGACAACAATGGTGGCCTCGCCATGGGTGAGTCTGACTGCTGGGTCTACAGCGAGATGCGGTGGTCATCCTCCTCTGGACTTCCATGGAAAGTTGGCCCAATAAGCGCCTGGCTCCAAAGTCTGCCCACCTCTTGGACTCTGGATACTCCTTAGCAGCTGTTGCCTCTGTTGCATTTGTGGTATTTGGTTGCAGCGCCCTCTGCGTACATGACCCCCGGGATATGGCGGAAGAGGGTCGGACCAAGATTGTAAGGGTCATATAGGGTGTGTGGGGTGGAGCGTATGGTCAGGCCGCTCAAGATGGCTGTTCTCTTGCTCTCTGTACATCCCCAGCTCGACCAGGCCCTGCTTCACTCCCATGACCATCCAATCCTCGTAATTGTAGGGCTTAAGTAGTCCCTAGTAACTGATGAGCCCACCTGAAGTCAATCCCCCCTATAACTGGTAGCCTCCTTCCCCCGCAGGAGCAGCAAAGGCGGCTGCCGAGGCCTGTCTGCCGCCCACGGTGGGGTGTTGCTCCAGGATGTTGCTTCGAACGTGTAAGATCCCCTATCCAGCAAATCACTGATGTCTCTGTCACTGTCTCTGGGCTGTTCCTTTGGTCTCAAGGCTGGGCCACTACAAGGCGTGCAGGCCTGCGGGAGTGCAGCCCAACAGTTGGCGAGCCAGCTGAGAAGCCAAGGAAACTGCCGGGAGCACCGAGATGTCAGGGAACAAGGACGGGAAATGGAAAGCTGTGAGGCATCCGGGGGTGGCCATCCACTCGTGTGCGGGGCCCTGTGGCGTCTGTCCTTGATGAATGGGGGCCGCCAAGAGACGGGCCAATCCATAGAGCACCCCGAGGGTGTCGCAGAGCTGTCGCTGCCGTTACTGTGGGGAAAAAGAAGCTAGACGGTGGAGGGGGTAGCCGTGAGTGTGGGCTGGCTGCTGCTTTGGAGGCTGAGAAAGGCCACAGGCACTGAGCAACTGCCCGAGGCTCAGGCTCGGGGCCTACAGCTGGGATGCCAGGCTGGCCCAAACCAAAACTGCTGGAACGTTAATGGCCAGATTGAGGGAACAAGATGGGAAGCAGACACTTCACCCGCCACGCCGCGTGGCTGAAGGGAAGGCAGCTTCCCCGACAGGGAGTCCAGATGGTTGGGGCCCGTCCAAATGGGAACCCCAAGGCGTGGGACCCTACAGAGAGCACTGCTGAAGAGGAAGAAGATTGGGACGAGGTCATCGAGCTCCCTGTCCCCCAGGCACAGATGAAGAGCTCTTTTCTCCCCCAGAGCGGAGGCAGCTGACCATCAGGAGGGATGCCTCTCTCTCCCATCATAATGGTGATATTCTGTTAACCTCAGGGTCTGTTTCCCGTTTCACAGTAGCAGCCCCCACGCTTGGAGCTCATTTGACAGCAGACGGATGGCTGGAGAATGCAGACAGAAGGCAAAGACCTGGATGACCTGTCCACTACTTGGGTCTTATCTGGTCAGGTAAGCCAAAAGTGGTACCCTCAGCAGTTACTGGCAAAATGCAAGCACACCTGTGAGCCATCACCCCGAAACAATGAGAGACCTGGCTAAGGCTGTTGGGCTATTGGAGGCCTTCCACCCCGCATCTGGCCCAAACGTTTTGACCCTTGTTCAAGCCTGTAAAGAAGGGAGCTCAGTGGGAAGAGGACCCGGGGGAGGAAGATGCCTTCACCCAAGCCAAGGTGGCTGTTGAACAGATCCAGGGCTTTAGGGATATGAACTCAGGGACAGGCTTGTGAGTTGGACGTGGCCAGTTAGCCCCAAGGGTTTGGTTGGGGCCTGTGGTAACAGCGTAATCACAAGAGTGCCCTTGGGCTTCTGGTCCCACCCGTGGAAGGGGGCGGAATAACGGTGCCGTGTGATGGAACGACAGCGCTGTGCAATGTACAGTGCTTCACAACAGGTGAAAGACCTCCCAGAAGGCACCCCAGTGACTGTACGTACTCAAGATCCCATAGCCGAGTGGCTAAAGGATACCTTCCAGAAGCCCAAGTCCGGGCACGCACAAGTCCAAACCATAACTAAGTGGCATGTCTGTTGAAGTCAACGTAGCCCTTGAGCTACTGGCCCACTGAGTGCAGAGTTACACGCTATCTGAGGCCTGGTGACCTACACCATTGGAGGACCCCACTGGCCTGACGGAGACAGCTGGTCCTCCTGAGATAGCACCTTTAGTGGAAGAAGGCCCAGGCTCCATCCCTTGGGAGGTTTCGTACACTGATGGGTTGGCCTGGGGTAATCAGTGCAGGTGGGCAGCAGTGGCCAGCAGGCCTGCAACGGACAGCATCTGGATGGATACAGTGGATAGGCCAGGAGTGGATGGGGGCGGGGCGACCCTATGGGGAAAGGACCCCGATAGCCACCAAGGAACCCACTTTATGGGCCACGAAATTGAGGCATGGGCCGATAAAAGTGACAGACACTGGCATTTCCCCCTGCGCTACAATGCCCCTGCTGCCGGGCTAAGCAGAGGGATGAATGGACCACTTAAGCAGCGAGACTGGAAACCCGCTCTCTTGACATGTGCACCAGGACGCTAACTCAGCCCCTCCGAGCTACGACTGAACATAC